>NW_007747192.1:0-993 GCF_000696425.1 Galeopterus variegatus | reverse complement strand
TTCCTCAGTAAGCTAAGAACTCAAGGGGAGGAAAGTGTCTAAGAAAACTTCCTAAATTACCACTTTAGGTCCACAGAACTCCCCAACTAATTAAGATCAAAAGTAAACTCACAATCGAAGATCACCAAACACTTTGGAAAGAAATGCCACTATGACAGAGTTAGAACAAACAATAAACAACAGAATTAGATTCTCAAGTACTGTCAGAGACCAAAAAGAGAACATCTATGATATATAATCTTTAAAAAAATAAAAAGGTATGATCACAAGGATGAACTTTGAATGAGAGATTGAATGAGATAACTATGACGAGAGAATGGAACTTTTAGAAATGAAAAACAATTACTGAAATCAAAGAATAAATGATTCTATTGATAAAATGCAGAATTTGATTTTTCTATCATTTTATTTGGAATTTTATAAATCTATAATCATACATGCGAGAGCTCTAAAGCACTGATTTAAAAAGCAGAAAACTGGAAACAATTTTTATGTCCAACTGGGAACTGATTTTAAAGAAATAGATGGTTATACAGACATAAAAAGAAATATAGATCTGTATTTCAGGACTACAGTCTATGCAATATAATGAAGAACAAGGCATTAATCGCTGTTTTAAAGAGAAACGCAAAATATGATGAAATGGGACTGCTCAGATAAATCTAAATTTACTAAATTTAGTACTTTGCATATGTTCATTAGAAAATAACTCAAAATAGCTAAGTAATGTTTGAAGAAATGCATTATTTGAAACTAAAGTGTATCAAAAATTATGTTAAATTACTAAATTGATTTGTCATTCCATCTGCTTGAATTTAAAAGATAACTGACATTTTGGTTAGTAAATGTGATGCCTAAAGTTCAAATGTACAAGTTCTGGTATTTAAAAGAAATTGAATTAGGTTGTTTTCTATTCTACATTAAAATGAAACTTTAAGGGCCAGCCTGTGGCTCACTTGGGAGAGTGCGGTGCTGATAACACCAAGGCCATGG
>NW_007747191.1:0-12624 GCF_000696425.1 Galeopterus variegatus | reverse complement strand
GATGGACCCCACATTAGCTGTCTTCCTGAGTAGCAGTGATGAGCAGAGCTTTCCATATTGGACATGTCATATGAGCAAGAAGTAAACATTTGCTGTTCTTAGACTGCTGAGATTTTGAAATTGTATTGTTATTACAGCACGACCTAGTCTTTGTGACCAGTATACTTGAACTAAAGTTATATCCAACAGTGTCCGCAATTCTTAAATGGATTTTAGGCCCTCATTAGCTATCTTAAACAGTATGCATTAACCATACTGATGTTTTTGCAGGTCCCTGAATGCTTGATTTTTTTGTAGACCTCAGCATCTTGAACCCCATTTTCCTTCTGCTTGCAATAGGAAAGAGTTTATCTTAGTGGGTGGTTAAGAGTGGGCTATGGATTCAGGCTAGTCTAGATTTGTGTACTGCACTGGGCAAGTCACTTAACTCCTTTTCACCCCCACACCTTTATCAGTAAAACGAAATGAGTACATCAATCATGGGGCTGCCGTGAATGTTAAATGAAAAAAGTAAATGTGAAACACAGAGTAGCATTGTAGTTATTACCAGTTTTATTATTAAAATTGCACTCAGATATCACCTCCTCCAGGAAGACTTCTTAATTCTTCTTGATTAGGTGGCCCTTTATTGTACTGCTGTAACAGATTGTTAAGACATTTATCAAACTCTATCATATACTTGTCTGACTCTTCTGTAATGTAGACGCCTGAAAACATGGATTAAAAGTAAAACAACATTGTATTCCTAGCACCTAGTAGTCAATAAATGTTTTCTGAATGAATAAGGAAATTTTGAGTCAATAGCTATGGGCCTAATCTAGTAATTACTGAGGAAATAATTATGATCCTCGAGTAAAATTTATCTTATAAATGATAATTGCATGAGTTAATCTAGTTACTGAAATGTTCTTTTAACTAACTTGATTGATTAAAGGTTCATTTTTCTAGAGTTATGTTAAATAGAATGTAATTTTCTAAAATTGAGATAATTTTTGATTTTCTCAAATTGCTGAAAGCACAAAGTTTATATTACAAACAGTTTGAAATATAGCTGACCATTCTGGCATTACAACCTGGATTGTGCTTATGGAGGTATGCTACCCATCACACTTAATAATAAATATCAACAGTTAGCATTATTATTTGTGAACACCCAAAATTGCTGCAAAGCAGAAATAAGGCTTAAATGAATCATCTTTATAGTCTAAAATAATTAATGTTTTTGCTATTGCCCAATTTACAATTGTGGATTGATTTAGACATTTGCTGCAAAGCAGAAATAAGGCTTAAATGAATCATCTTTATAGTCTAAAATAATTAATGTTTTTTCTATTGCCCAATTTACAATTGTGGATTGATTTAGACATTTATGAAAACTGACCCCGTTAGATTAGTGAAAAAGAAAAACCCTACATTTTTGGTTCTGATGTTTGTAAATTCCCAAAAGAAAATATCTGAAAGTGAAAAAGAAAAACCCCACATTTTTGGTTCTGATAAGGTTGTAAATTCTCAGCGGAAAACATCTGAAATATTTTTGTTAGTATCTGGATCCGAAGTTAGCGACTTAACCTTCTAGCATTATCAAAAACACTGTAGCCCACAATGCTCCCCCAACGAAGCTAACTTTTACAACAATCATCTTCCAAGTTAAATATTTTTTAATGTGGGAAAAGGATTTCATCCTGGACATGACACCTTTATCATGCTAAAGTCTGGAGGCTTTTTTCACAGATGATGTCTAGAATTTCTACCATACCAATATAGAGCTTTCTTTCCTAGTGTCAAATCCCTGCATGCAGAGCTGGAAGCTCATTTTCTCATGCTTGAGCAAAATGAAGTTCTTAGTGGAGATAAGTAGTTTATTTTTCAGTATAGAAAAACATGATGTTAGTAAATAAATGCAGAGAAGGAAGAGAAACCAAGAATGAACTCACCAGATGTCACTGTGCCCAGGTGTGCCTGTGAAGAGGAGGCACAGCTGCTCACAGCCTTGTCTTACCTGCAGACAGGGAGGGATGTTCGTGTGGCCTCTGTAGCTGTCCCTTTTAGGGTGGAAGGGAGGGATCTGTCCATGAAAAAAAGAACTTCAATATTTGCTTTTCTTTTTCTTCTGTTATATCTGTGCCTGGGATTTCTGCATGCGTTTCCTTTCTCCATTGCTTAGCTTACATTTAGTTGCATGCTCCAAGATGTCTTAAAGGCTTTCAATGAGCCTAGTTAATTTTACCCCCTTCTAAAGTATCCCCTGAAATGAATATTTAAAGGAGCTTACAGTCTTGCAGCAGAAAACCATTGTTTGTGAATTAAACAAGGAAGCAGACCACTGTGTTCGTCTCAGTAGTGAGGGGTGACTGATAATCAGCACCATGAAGGGACCCAGCTCTTCTCTGGGGCAGGTGGAGGAGAAAAGGTTAGGGGCTGGGCTTCAGGGCTACTCTTCTGGGCCCTTGAGACACTTGCTCATGGAGGGCAGTGAAAGTGTCATGTCTGCTTTTGGATAGAGATACCATGGCTCCAGCTGGTGGTATTTCTGGTAAATGCAGACTTGGGAGCATGAAGATGGTGCTTTGAGCTCCCTTTGAATTTCTCTTTCCTCTTTCCTGAATTAATGACACACATTCCAAAATTATGTTATGGAATAAATGGGGGGCATTGGCAATTGTCAATAAGAATTCGGATTCTACTGTAGCCCTATGCAATAAATTAGATTTTTGAAAGCCTATTTCTCCTAAATTTTATAATAGATTAACCTTTGTTGCTTTCTTTTCCAAGACATCTAAATGATTAGAAAATCTGTGAGCAAATCATACATTCAGTAAAAAACTCCACAAAGCAAAAAACAAAAAAATCATACTTTTCCCCCCCTTTCTGTGGTAAATATATAAAGCATTCTGTGTCCAGCATTCTGTGTCAGTGACTTGCATGTTCTATTGGGATTTATGTGCAACTTATAAAAGTGCAAGGAAAAGCAATCTTTCATTCCTAAACTTTCTTCTCAGTTAAATTCTATAAAATTCTTCCCTAATTCTTATAAATCTGACAGCTGCTATTAAACATAATTTAGATGCATATAGTTAGCAGATACATTGAAAAAGAAAAAGTTAACATGCCATGTATAGTTAGCATTTATAATTATTTCATTTCTCCATAAATAATTCCAGGATTGATCAAATGGTAAGGTGAGACTAGCCATTTTTTGGGTCCCCCCCCCAAGCTTCACTTTTCTTTTCTTTTTCTTGATTTTCTTTCCCTAGTATTTTCTAGTTTCATTCCTTCTTTTGACTTTGTTCTTTTCTCTATTCTTTCCTTTTCCAATTCCTCCTCCCACTTTTCATTTTCTAATTTCTCTTTTCCTTTACTCTTCATAGTTAGTTTTCTTTCTCCTTTGTTGTGTCTTAAAAGAATGAAGAAATAAACAGAAATTATTACCTCATTATGTGTCCACCAGAGGGCAATCTGATCCTACACACACACACACACACACACACACACACACATGCACACACACACAGACACACACACACACACACACACACACACACACACACACACACACACACATATGCACACACACACATACATCCTTTTCTTCTCTTTTTTTCCTCCTTTACAACCTCTTCCTGGAGGAATATGAGGCTTCAGAGATCAGGTGGTAAATAAATAAATAAATAAATAAATAGAAAAAGAAAAAGAAAACTTTCATTTATAAAGTATCTTCATTAGAGCTGGGGATATAGTCTTAATGATTTGATTTGTGAAGACTTGGAATGTTTTCTCTAGGCTTGTAGAAAAAGAATATAGACCCTTACTTTAACAGCCTGCAGGAAACAATGAAATTATTGGGGGTTGTCTTAGAAGCCACCAAAATGAATGATAAAAATGAAAACCTGGGCTGTAAGATTTTGGATGTATAAGACATGAAAAGTCAGCAGACTAATTTCTGGTGTTCCTTTAAATATCCATTACTCTAGAGTTCAAGAGTTTTGCATTCTTTTTTTTAAAATTTATAAACCAAGTCTTCACAAGACTTTGCTTATATTTAGCTATGATAATATATAATAGAAATTAATACAACTTTGAACAAACAATTTGTAATGATTCTTTTAAATAGTGAAGAGCAAAGATAAGGTTGAATTCTGGTTCATAAAACTCTTCTTGAAAACATGATTTCTAAGTAGTTGCAGACTGGATTAATATGAAGCGATTTTCAACATCTTCCAGGGACGCTCTGCCCCTCGAGTCTGGTCCTGCCTCTGCTCTTAAGTAAGTTGCTGCCATCCCCTGAGCCTCAGTTTGCTCCTCTATAAATGAAAATACTTTTGACTAAGGTGTACGTAAGCTCTCCGTATGTTCTGTATGCAGTGGTAAGTCAATGTCAACAGAAAAGGCTTCAGTCTTTCCTTCTCCTCACCTCACTGATAGCACATGTCTTTGTCCCCTAAAAATACCTCTCTGGACCCCTCAGAAGTTTGGGTTAACAAAGGAAATTTTCTACATAGAAGTTTGGTGGTTTTTGATCTTAGATGTGAGAGAAAGTCTGTTTTAGCAAAACGAAAGTCTACATGAATTCACTGAAAAGGGAAGGGTGTCTGGAAGACCAGCTCAAATGCTGAAACACTGGGGGCAGAAAGGAGAAGAGTTTCATGGTGAGACTTTCAATTTCCAAACGCTTGAGCTGTACTTTTGTTCACAAGGACACACATGAAGTTGACTGTTGAGCAGGCTTAAACATTTATGGGACTACGAATGTTTTGTTTACAAACTCAAGTTCTCAAGTTTCCCATTTTCCAGCATCATAAGCAACCTGGAGCTATAGTTTTGCGGTGTCAGAAGAAGCCTGAAAGTATTATGAAAACTTTGAATGAGAGCTTCAAGTTTTCCTAAAGCTTTTACTTATCATTGTATGATTTCATATGGGTTAGCTGAGTCTAAAGGAGAAAAAGAAAGTATTATGAAAACTTTGAATGAGAGCTTCAAGTTTTCCTAAAGCTTTTACTTATCATTTGTATGATTTCATATGGGTTAGCTGAGTCTAAAGGAGAAAAATGGGATTGGAGAAACCCCTGTTACCTTCAAATAAACATTTCTAGAATTAGTATTTGATCCAAACCAAGTGGATAGATCTAGATTTTTTTGCCACTCTTAATTCGAGGTATCTACTGTAGGCACTTCATGCCTCTAAAAATTGGATGGGACTCAGTAGAGTTAGGGCTTGACTAGCAGTTTTTTTACGTAATCTCATGAACTTGAAATTGATTGAAAGTTCTCAACATATTTGATGCTATAGAGGGGATTTAAAATTCACGAGTTTCAGAATACTGGGCTAATAAGTCAGTTAACTTGGCCGTTCTAATATTATGTCTAAATAAAGTAAATGGAGAAAGTATCAGTGAAAGTAATTTTCAGTTGAATTTGAATGTAATGACCTTCTAGTACTCTTTCCAAGGATTTCAATGGACAGACAATTTCTGCTATAGGAATAACTTTTCAGTAGACTTGATCATTCTGTGGAACAGAATGTGATCATTGTTTATGCATGACTTATCGTAGAAGTATCTAGGTTGGTAGACATTTTGGAATGTGAAGTGTGGTTCTGAACTTCCGCCTGCAGAAACACTATTGAATAGATGCAAGTATAGAGGAATTTTCAATTTGGTGCTGATACAGATTTAAAAACTTGCTCAAGGGACTGAGCTCAGAATTTTAAAAGTTTACTTCTAATCTGAGTGTCACACCAGGTACTGAACATGTTGCCTCAAGTAGAAAATAAGGATCCATGTCATGAAATTTTAAAGCCAAAAGGAACCAAGATTTTTGAGTGCATTTCCATACCTCACAGATGAGTATCTGATGTCTACAGAGATTAAAGGAAGTTGTTCAATAATCATAGTGATCTTGTATAATATTTAGTCCCTCAAACTTTTTAGATAAATCAAGAGCTAGGATACCCAATTAATCTGCAACATAACCACACACATATACTAGGCTACTACAAACATTTATCAGGTCAGTTTTTTACGGTTCAGTCTATGGTTAGTTATCCTTAATACTATATAAATAAAGAGGAAAATTCTTAGGGGAAGAGGATAGTATTAAGGATGTCCTAAGCAAAGAGATGCCTGTTTTACTTTGCAATGAACTCTTTAAATCTTCTTGCTCTAAAGAATTTCACTAAAACAAAATACAATTTCAGTCCGTGGGCTTAAGTAAAAGACATGTTCATACCTATAAAGTTTCACACCAACCTTTCAATTACTTACTTTGTGGTCATGTGCCACATTTTCTTTGTTTTAAATAGCAAGGCTTAGTTATTTCTTTTAGCCACTCCACCTGCAATTTGGGCAGCTGCCTCTAGGAAGGTAGTTGCCAAAGTCTGGCCCTTTCTCACCCATTAGCATCATACGCATTACCTGGGAACTTGTTAGAAACACGAAATCTCTAGACCCCTCAGACCTAATGAGTCAGAAACTTGGAGAAGATGGGTGTGAGCCCACAGACCTTTTTTTTTTTTTTTTCCTTTTTGTCTTTTTATACTGACCGGTAACGGGATTGCAACCCTCGGTGTCACGCCCGTACCGGGGACCGGCAATGGGATCGCAACCCTCGGCGTTGCTCCCGCGCCATGCTCAGCCAGTGAGTGGGAACCGGTCACCACATGGGATCCGAACCCTTGGCGGGAGCACCGCTGCGCTCCCAAGCGGTGCACTCTCCAGTGTGCCACCGGGCTGGCCCAGACCTGTGTTTTAACAGTCCTCCATGTGATTGTGATGCTCACTCAAGTTTGAGAACCACTGTTCTGGGAGATCATGGTGTTGGTTTATGAGAACAAAAGTCTGCTGACTTTAATATCTTAGACTCTTTTCTGCTAAATATGTTGGGATAGAATGATTTTGCAAGTGCTTAAGCCATTTCTCTCTGTAAGAGACAAGTATGAAAAATATAAAGTGTTTCCTTTTCAGATTTTTAAATTACTTCCTTTTGTTCCTTTATTTGTGATTCAAAGATGGCTTGCTTATTGCTTTTCTCTTTGTACAAGTATGCACAGACTCCTACACAGATGTGCAGGGCTGTGTAGCCGCCACACATGTTCATTTTGCTTCTCCTCTAATGGGCTGCCCATCTCTTGTGGTTCTCTGACTGGGTCCGCTACACACAGCGCTCAGCCAGTGAGTGGGAACCGGTCACCACATGGGATCCGAACCCTTGGCGGGAGCACCGCTGCGCTCCCAAGCGGTGCACTCTCCAGTGCGCCACCGGGCTGGCCCAGACCTGTGTTTTAACAGTCCTCCATGTGATTGTGATGCTCACTCAAGTTTGAGAACCACTGTTCTGGGAGATCATGGTGTTGGTTTATGAGAACAAAAGTCTGCTGACTTTAATATCTTAGACTCTTTTCTGCTAAATATGTTGGGATAGAATGATTTTGCAAGTGCTTAAGCCATTTCTCTCTGTAAGAGACAAGTATGAAAAATATAAAGTGTTTCCTTTTCAGATTTTTAAATTACTTCCTTTTGTTCCTTTATTTGTGATTCAAAGATGGCTTGCTTATTGCTTTTCTCTTTGTACAAGTATGCACAGACTCCTACACAGACGTGCAGGGCTGTGTAGCCGCCACACATGTTCATTTTGCTTCTCCTCTAATGGGCTGTCCATCTCAAATAAAGATATTCAAAGAAACATATGTACAAGCATCTATTTATGTAAAGGGAATGGTGAGTAAGAGCATCTTTACTTGGCAAACATCTGAGAATATTTCTAAGAAACACTCAAATGGATTGCTTTCTTGCAGGTGAGTTATAGACCAGAGGACTGAATTGGAAAGGTGAATGAATGAGAAAAGGCATCTTAATAAGAGAACGAATTGTGCACTGATGAGTTTTGATCCAATTTTTCAAAAAGAGGAAGGACACAGAGAGAAGGAAAAGGGGAATAAATTTTATCAGAGGCAAAATTCTGATACTGAGGGAGAAAAAGAGCATTTTGAATGTTTCTTGCTGTCATTGAGTAGTCTTTCCTCCCTTGCCCACTTGTAAAATTCCTATCTAATCTCATATTTCTCTGCAGAATTAACCACCCTGTTCAAATTTCTCTGAGTCTACTCCAAGGAATGAAGTTGATCACTGCTTCTTCTCTATGCTGTGGGCACTTTTAATATCTCCTGTATTGTAGTGGGTTGTAATTATTTATTTCCCTGCCTATTGCAACTGTGTAATACAGCATGGTATCATTCAATATATCATGGTAAGGGTGGAGACAGAGCACAGACTTTGGAATGTGATGGATTGGGATGGAAATTAGATCTCTATCTTTCCAGAATTGTTTGTCCTAGGGTGATTTACTTAATCCTGCTAAGCCTCAGTTCCCTCATCTGAAAAATGGGGCTAATAACATGTAACTCATAGGAAGTTTGTGAGGATGCATAAGATAATGTATTCGGGTTCTCAGGAAATGCCAGTTCTGTTCCACACTCTATCGCATCCAAACTGGAATATTTAGAATCCTAGAGGATAAAAACTGTGTCTTACTCATCCCTTTGGCCTCATTAACACTGTATCTGTCACAAAAAGGTGTTCAATGAAAGTTTGCTGAATTAAACCAAATTACCTAAAATACTCACGTGTACTGATTGCAACATTCAAATTGACTCCAATTTATTACATGGATTTGGAAGAGTTTATTCTCTGCATTGTCCGTGTTTCCTTTTACCTTTCTTTTGCTATATGTATGATTGAGGGAGTTTTTTGAGCATTTCTGACTTGTGTTTAGCCAAAATTATCCTGAAAACAAATATTTCTTCAAAAAAATATGGGTAAATTGAATGTGTATTAACTTATCTGGGGACAGAATAAAATACTTACTGCAACATTTCTATTCTTATACTTAAAGATAGCTAACTGTTATGTTTCATGTAAACACAAGGGTATGAGTAAATATATGAGATTGTATAGAAATATCAATATGTTCTATCAATGTAGTCATCACATGGGAACTACACGTTGTTTCCATTGATGTCTGCACACTTGGCAAATTTCTAAAACATCTCTTGTGCAGCAATATTCAGAGCTTGTATAATATTCTTATACAAATTTTTTTTATTGTGGTAAATACGCATAACATCAACTTTACCATTTTCACCATTTTTAGGCATACAGTTCAGTGGCATTAAGTACATTCACGTTGTTTTGCAACCATCACTATCCCCCATTTCCAGAATTCTTTTCTTTTCCAAAACTAAACCTCCATATCCATTGAACAATAGCTCCCCATTTCCTCCTCCCCACAGCCTCTGGTAACCTCTAATCCACTTTATGTCTATGAATTTGACTACTCTAGGTACCTCCTGTAAGTGGGATTATACAGTATTTATCCCTTTATGACTAGCTTATTTTACTTAGCATAATGTTGTCAAGGTTTTTAAGCATGTCTTCCACATGCTCATCCACATTGTAGCATTCTTTCCTTTTTAAGGCTGAATAATAATATTCTGTTGTATGTATATGCCACATGTTGTGTATCCTTTTATCCATGAAGGGACACTTGGGATGCTTCCAACATTTTAGCTATTGTGAATAGTGCTGCTATAAACACAAGTGTACAAATATCTCTTGGTGTCCCTGCTTTCACTTCTTTTGGGTATATATCCAGAATTGGAATTTCTAGATTGTATGGTAACTCTTTTTAATTTTGAACAATCTCCCTACTGTTTTCCATAGTGGTTGGCCATTTTGCATTTCTACCAACAGTGTGCAAGGGTTCCAATTTCTCCATATCCTTGCTCATACTTGTTATTTGTCACCTCTCCCCCAGGGTGATGGAGATGCAAAAAGGATTACTCAAAGCCCATTTCTTCTGAGCAGTGAGAAGCCCCGAAGGGGTTAATTTCCACAAACCCTCAAGAGAGAGGCATTCCTTGGAAAATTAACAATGAACTGGGGTCTTCTCCCAGAAAATCACAGAAAAGGAAAATAGGTGGTTACAAAAAGAACAGTAAGATAATTGTCATGGCAACAGTCATTAGGTTTAATTGCACCAAGGATTACTGCCTTTGGAGCCAGCAATTTTGCTGTGTTACAACTCTTTATCTACAACAGAGACCTTAGCTTGGGGAAAGTTTCCTGTCTTTTGCAAGCCTAACATTTCTATGTGTAATTTAAAAAAGTTAGGTTATAGCTGAAAATACAGGGCTTTGGAAACTAGGCCCTATGAAATATAATTGCTTTATAAATGTTAGTACACTCCACAGTTATTTCCTGTTTTTGTTTTTCTTTTGAAAGTGGATGTGACAGAGCTTGTATATGATTCTTTTGATTATCTTCAGTGATCTTTATCCTCTAAGAGTAGATTTGATTATTTGAACAAACAGATAATCATTTGTAGCCAATTTACTGAATAATATAATAATAAAATATGACTAAAGTAATGACACGCTTAGAAAATATAACTTGCTATGATCTGAATGTTTGTGTCCCACCCACCTTCACCCCCAAATTCATATGTCATAATCCTAACCCCTAAGTGATGGTATTAGGAGGTGAGGCTTTTGGAAAGTGATTAGGTTATGAGGGCTTCATCCTTGTGAATGGATTGGTGCCATTATAAAAGAGACCTTAGAAAGCTGCCTTGTCTCTTCTACCATGTGTGGGTGAACCAGAAGACATTGAATCTGCTGACACCTTGTTCTTACACTTCCCAGTCTCCAGCACTGTGAGAAATAAATTTCTACTGTTTATAAGCTACCTAGTCTATGATATTTTGTTATAGCATCCCTAATGAACTGAGATACAACTTATGTACTCTTTGACAAGAATCAAAACTATTTCAAACCATGCTTCCCTTCTGTCTCCCTTTCTGCCTCCTTTCCTGCTTTTCAGCCTGATTAATTCAGTTTGAAAGCTATTAGGTGGGGCTGAGCAAGGCAGGCATCCAGGTCTGGGGGCAGTGAGCAGTGGCACTCAGGCATGATTGTCAGAGCCTGAGTATGGCAACAAGGAACCACGTTATGGGTGTGGCAGAGGGGGAGGCCCAGTACGGGGTGATTCTTCCAAGCAGGGTGGGGAAGGTGTCTGCATGGAATGGAGTGTTCAGGGCCAAGCAGGTAAGGAGAGTAGATGTCTATGTGAGTTAGAGGTGGTGGCCATGGTGGAAGACTGGCTACATTTAAAGAGGATTGATCCAATAAGTAAATAGTTGAAGATAATGGAAGCCAGCTGTGCACTGTCAGAGAAAGGAGGTACAAATTTGGAATGGGGGAAAGCGGACATGAATGATGTAAGGTTGGATTGTAATTGGCAGTGTCAGCGTGAACTCACAGTTTCCAATGTGTATAACTAGTGATGGAAAGAAATACCGGTGAGAATGTGCATGTGAGGCTTTGTGCCCTGTGCGGGCCTGAGAACAGCGACACCCTAATAGCAATGATCACGCCCAGTGCCCACATCTTGGCTTGGAGTCCCTTTCTCCACTGCCAGGAAACAGAGCTGTCTGGAGAAGTGACTCATCCCAGAGTGCGAACAGGGAAAGTCTAAGATGAGCCTGAAATATTTTGTTGCACCAGGAAGTAAAGTAGTGTTCAAAGAATGACAGAGACATATCAAAAAGGTCGCAAAAACCACCTGAAAAGGGCTCCACTGGCCAAGACTGGGACAATTTGAGCAACAAGATAAAAAATGATGGTGACAGATTATAACCAACTGGATAAAATAAAAATCTACGAGTCCACACTGATATAAACACATAATAAATGGAAAGAGAAAAAAAGTTTTTTGTTTGTTTTTGTTTTTTTGTGGTAGAATGCCAATTAGTAGGAAAAAATGATGATGTTAGAAAATAACCACTTGGCAACTGTCATAGGGATAGTTAATTCAACCAAGAAACACCAATGGATGCTAAAACTAATGGGTGGAAGTTTGGTGAGGAACTGGATATTCACAGACTCAGAGTAGCTCCCATCACATACCTTTTACTTGCAGGAGAAAAAAAAAATGGAAATTTTACAATGGAGAAAACTGGCAGACAAAATTGGAACCAAGTGATCAAAGTTAACATCACCAGTAATATAGTAATTTCATGTGCCACATGTTAAGAAGTAATCAAAAAAATCCAGCATTACTTCCGTGCTGTTCTTGCCAAAAAATGCATAACCTGAATCGAATCATGAGGAAAGGTCTAGTAAACTTAAGCCAAGAGACATTCTACAAATTAACTGGTCTGTAATCTTCAAAAGTGTCAAGGACTTGAAAGTCAAGGAAATACTGAGAGGCTATTTTAGATTAGGGGACTGAGCAAACTTGGCAATGACATGTGCTTGGTTTACCCAGGTGTGTCTTTTGTCTAGAAAGAGCCTCATTGGCAAACTTGTTTGGAGTCTGCGGATTAGAAGGTAGTAATGTAACAATGTCAGCTTCCTGATTGGGATGGTTGTATTGTGGTTATGTAGCAGAATGTTCTTATTGGTAGAGATTATATAATAATAATCATATACATTGTATATTGACAAAATAAAAATTTAACGAAAAAAAAAAAAAGAATCCATTGTGCCAGAACTATAAAATAAATAAATAAATAAATAAATAAATAAATAAATAAATAAAATATATATTAATGTATTCAAGGAGATGAACCTTA
>NW_007747190.1:12260-12624 GCF_000696425.1 Galeopterus variegatus | reverse complement strand
ATAGAACAAGAGGAGAAAAGGCAGAGATAAGAATCACACACAACTGGGGAGGTTAGGCCTAGATGGCTGGTGGCAGGAGAAAGCCTGAATTATACAAGATCTGGAAAGTCGGGCAGAAATGAAAATGGAAGCAGAGTCCTATAATTGCTATTATATTTAATAATGTGATAACAGGTACTGCATGTTAAGTCCTGGTCTGGGGTAGGTGCTGGACAGGAAACGTTTAACAGCAGGCCTGTGATCCATTTTCTCTCTTCACCAAGGGGAAACCCATGGAATAGAAGAAAGGAAGACAGGCGGCCCAATCTCCATGTAAACACACTAACGACAGACTCAGGGTAAACACACTACTGATATTTCCTAG
>NW_007747190.1:9877-10196 GCF_000696425.1 Galeopterus variegatus | reverse complement strand
GTAAGTGGTTTAGTTCTAGTCACCTTGGGTCAAGGAGTCCTGTTCTTAGGGGACAGCTGCCAGCACCTTGGTTCCTGTTAAAAGCACCAGAGGGCAGAGCTGGGGTGTGACCCGTTGCCCCATGCCAGGACAGCTCTCTCAGGGCTGCCAGCATCTTTTATGGACAGATGGACCTGTCTTCCCTTCCTTAGCCCTGCCTGTTTAAACAGCTTCAGAGGCAGCTGTCATACCACTAGCTAATAAAAGCACTTATCCAAGTGGTAATATCCCCAGAAAGATGTTCACCTTGATAGAAAAATCTGCTAGAAGAGCACCAGAA
>NW_007747190.1:5899-6813 GCF_000696425.1 Galeopterus variegatus | reverse complement strand
ATCGTTCTGTGAGTGAATGTCTCATCTCCCCAACTAGACTGTGACCTCCTAGAGAGCACAGGCTGTATGCATCTTACTTTTTTTCTATCCCCCACACACCTTCTATACAACAATCACTCAGTAAATACTTGCCAAATTCCCTGCTGTCTTTAGGACAACTGCATCGACCAGCTTTATAATCAAGATTTTCTGTCTTAAGTCTGATTTGCTGCCTTGGGTTGAAACTTTAGTCCTTTTTCAAAACATTCTTATCTTCCCTAAGATGGAGAACAATGCTCAGTGTCCTCGTTAAGCCTGTATATACTCGAGGTAGGGTAATGTGTCACCTTAGCTTCCAATTTTCNTACCGGGTAAGATCTCTGTTCTTGTGAGACCACCTTGACAATCTGATCCTTTGTTATTGTATATTAACTTTACTTAATATGTCTCACATCATCCCTATAAAGTAGGTGCCCAGAGAATTCAGTCGATTTGTTTAATATCACACAGCGAGGAAGCAGCAAGCTACGAATTTAAACCCAGCTGTGACCCCCTTCTCCCCCCCTGCTCCACATTGCTGCCTTGTAAAAACTTGAGTAAAACAGAACAGGTCACGGGGCCCCAGCAAGGCCCTAGAGGACCATCAGGGCCCCCATAAGCCCTGTGAGAGCCACTTCCCCAAAGTACGGTTTTAATGAGAAAAGTCTTTCTGGCATAAAACCTGATTCATTTGAGACCCACAAGGTAATGTTTGTATCACTTTTTCCATGGAAATTCATTCTCACCAGAGGCAAAACCCCTACATGTCCACTGGGACCCTGCAACTCATGGAGAGGTTGTGTGTTATCAGGGGACTAATATCACATTCTTTAAGCGCCGAGAGAATAGTCAGAAGACTCTGTCCTTGATCAAAATCAGATGATATGGATGGGGGT
>NW_007747190.1:0-326 GCF_000696425.1 Galeopterus variegatus | reverse complement strand
CCTGCCATTTGCCTGGAGGCAGCTGCTGGAACTGCTGTTGGGGAAGAGATAAGCAGCCCCCACACTGCTGGCCTTGCAAGCCCCACCTTATTAAGTGGTGGCAAGTGTCACAGTCCTGAGATGCTTCTGAGAAAAATGAGGCCGTGGACTTCCCAACAGACACAGCTGCCATCAAGCTCTTTACGGACAGCTGCTGTAGACAGGGGCTGAGAAGATGATGAAGGCTTTAACAGGATGTGAAAGTGGAAGGGATAAAAAGGGTGCACTAAAAGCACGTGGCAGGAAAGGCTTTTCCACATCCAGATTGAGAATCAGACCTGCATTTC
>NW_007747189.1:11383-12626 GCF_000696425.1 Galeopterus variegatus | reverse complement strand
GCCATGGAGACACAGGAGGGGACAACACCTGTGAGGGAGCTGAGATAGCGTGGGACACAGCTTGGACACTGATGATCTTTGATGACTGTGGGGCCACCACCATGCAGAGGGAGAGCCAGCAAGGAAGGTGCAAAGAGAGGTGGGCACACAAGACACACACAACACACTCAACACACACATACCATGCACACATACATGTACCAGATATACACAAACACCACACATGCACCATGCACACATACCACACACATGCCACACACACCAGACACACACCACGCAGATACATGTACCACACATGCACACCACACACACACCATGCACACACACACAAGCACACTGCACATGCACCACACACAGACCACACATGCACATGCAGTCACCACACACACAGATATACACACACCACACACATGCATGACACACACCATGTTAACACACCATACACATGCCATGCATGCATATGCACCACACACACCACATGCACCACACACATGCACGCACACTGCACACACACATACACTCACCACACATACAGATGCACACAGCACACACACCAAGCACACCACACACCACACACATGCACACACACACCACACACAACATACATATACACACCACACGTATACATACATATGATGGCAGTGTGAGCAGAGGCAGGCACACACCACACACACACAGTTTGAGTAGAGGCAAGCCCTACACACACATACAAACACACAACAGGATAAGCAGATACACACACAAGATACTCTAATTAGAATAATAAAAAAGAAATCAAAGCAACAAACTTTTATTTAAAAAGTATAACCAGTTTGTTTTTTATTTTGGGGGCAGCTGGCTGGCATGGGGATCCAAACACTTGACTTTGGTGTTATAACCCTGTGCCCTAAACCACTAAGCTAACCATCCAGGCCAAAAAAGTGTAACTACTAAAGTCTACCTGACACATGGTTATTTCTCAATTACCCTTAAGAAACCCTGTGTGAGAACAAGAATCTAAATATAGAAAATAAGCTCTACACACAGGTTTAAGGTCTGCGGGAAGCACATCATTTTTGTACAGCATTGTTGAGACAGCTCCTACCCTGGGCCCATCCCCTCACTGTACTTCCATAGTGATGTGCTTTTCCTGTAAAATTATCAGAAAGATGAGACAAAAATTTTTATTTTTATTTATTTTTTAAAAATATCCATCATCCACATAGAAAAAGCTCCAAGAGCTTATTGAACACACAACGCCCCA
>NW_007747189.1:9688-10883 GCF_000696425.1 Galeopterus variegatus | reverse complement strand
AAAAAGAGTTTGAATTTTTAGTTTAATTTAATCTAGCACAAGTTTTCTACCATTTTCTAAGGCGGTGTGAAGAGAACATCGCTCTGCACGAGGACTCCTGCCTGAGAGCAGCAGCAGCTGGAGTTGTGCGAGGAGGATTTAATACGGCCTTTACATACCATCCTTCCTAAGTAGAATAATGGAGGGTATAGAGGGACGTTTTCTCATTTGCACTTAAAAAATCAACTTTTGGGCCAGCCCGTGGCTCACTCGGGAGAGTGCGGTGCTGATAACACCAAGGCCCCAGGTTCGGATCCCATATAGGGATGGCCAGTTTGCTCACTGGCTGAGCGTGGTGCTGACAACACCAAGTCAAGGCTTGAGATCCCCTTACCGGTTATCTTTAAAAAAAAAAAAAATCAACTTTTGAGCTCATCCCATTTCTCATATTTATTAACAAGGCCATTGAGATATTTATGCCAGTGTGTGTGCACAAATTCTACCATATTGCAAACCTCCACTAATCGGTAGCGACAGTGCATGGTGCGATGAATGCATATACTTTAATCATTGTTGTTTATGACGTCTATCAATAATAAGACTCCCGAAGAAAGTCAACCTCTCCACACAGGTTCCATTTCTAGACACTCTATCTAGAGGCCACTCTCTTAAGGTTCCTTTCTCCTTTCCCCCCAATAAGACCCATTAAAGAGAACTACAGTGACCCATGAAGGAGGCACAACAGACATCTTTAGAAGAGGACGACTCTCTGCTAGAAGTGGGCACTCCTGAAAACCCATGGGCACTGGCCCCTGCAATCTCCTGCCCT
This sequence comes from Galeopterus variegatus, assembly GCF_000696425.1. NCBI lineage: Eukaryota > Metazoa > Chordata > Mammalia > Dermoptera > Cynocephalidae > Galeopterus > Galeopterus variegatus. Next base: position 10,075 of record NW_007747189.1, on the reverse strand, counting down.
CTCCACCTACCAGTCCTGCTTCCACACGTGTCCACCCCATAACCCCCAGGTGTGCACTTAACACTGTGTCTCAGAGGTCGTCTGTCTCTTCACTGAAACATGCTACCTCTAACCAAAATATCACACATGCTAACTGAAACAAAATGAAGAAAGGGGCTGCAAAATGTCACCTCTCCCAGGGTGACAGAGATGCAAAGGATTACTCAAAGCCCATTTCTTTTGAGCAGTGAGAGGCCCCTAAGGGGTTAATTTTCAGGAACCCTCAAGAGAGAGGCATTTCTCCTCAGAAAACAAGCCCAAACTTGGGTTTCTCTCAGTATTTATTATCCAGTCCAGAAAGTCACAGAAAAGGAACATAAGTGGTTACAAAAAGAACAGTAAGATAAT
>NW_007747189.1:7639-7915 GCF_000696425.1 Galeopterus variegatus | reverse complement strand
GGTATATAAATCATATTTTTACAGCTTTCAATTGTATTATAGCTGTGAAACATCAAATATTCAAACTGTAGGAGTCAGTGGAAATTCTAAATGGGAAAAATTTCATCCTAAACCCAACATTCCTGTTGGTTCTCACCCCTAGATTGCTGTTGGAAGTGGTCTGGACTTTAATTGGGTCTCTTGCTGCTCAAATAATTCTACAGAAAATAAATTACGTTGGATAGCTAATGTTACCATTGACTAAGTTTTGATCCATATATTTGCCATCTCCCTACA
>NW_007747189.1:5738-6361 GCF_000696425.1 Galeopterus variegatus | reverse complement strand
CTTTCTTCTCATTGGCACAATTTTTGCTACATCAATAAACTTTTTATTAAAAAAAAAAAAAACAAAACCTGACTAGTATGTCACTCAATCTTGTAAATAATAACAAACAAACAAAAGGATGAACCAGTGTCTGACTCTAATCCAAAATGAAAATTATTCATGCTGAGTTCAGGCCTAGAAAATTCTTGTCCTGTTCTTCAAGGGCATCACCCTGAAGGCAGTAGTCTAGTTTAAAAACACATGGTTTGGAAAACCATTGATCTAACTAAATGTGCCTCAAATATGTCTCCAGGATTACATTCTGATGGTTATTTCCTGTCTGTTAAAATAAATTTACATCTATAAAAGGAATGTCCATTTATAAGTGGATGTTATTCTTTGCATCAGAAAAACAAGAAGTACTAAATCACTAGAAAAGGAAGAAGGCATGGACTTTAATGTAAGTCACAAAACTTACCTGTGGTTAAGATTCTTTTCCTGGCCATCTTATCTTAACCAGCATTTCCCTATACTCTTTTTTAGGTGTGTTGACTAATGATGAAAACTACGCTATGTGCCTTTGGGATGTAAATTTTCTGCCTTGACTTCTCTAGGACATGACAGCTTATTTTTAAAAATGAAAA
>NW_007747189.1:0-896 GCF_000696425.1 Galeopterus variegatus | reverse complement strand
TCTTGAACAAAGAATTGGATGAGACATGTCAGGAACAAAAAGAAAAAGCTATTTTATTTAGTACAGGAAACATACACTCTGGAGAAAATGGAGTGGGCTTCAGTGAGAGGAGTGTTCAAGAGGCCCAGTAGAGACATTCCAGGGATTTTAAGTCCTCTGAGCTGGACTCGTGCCACTTGGTCATTGGTTGAGCCCTGAATGTAATCTCTGTCATATTGTTAAAGAGATTGGCACCCTAGCTGGTGGGAACTCATTGGTCAAACTGAATGGTGCCCAAGGTTGGGGGGGCTCCCTATTTGGAATGGTCTTTGTCTCCACTTCTGGGCATGTGCAGGCCTGCTCAGGAAACTGGTTTGTCCCATTTGCGAATAACAAATTTTTCTTTCTCCCACTCTTATCTCTATCTAGCTTCTTGCCTCGATATGATGAATCCAATTCCTTTTTCCTAGACTGTTTCTCCACTGGAGAAAGCCTCGAAGGGTTTGTTTTCTGAGATAATAAGCAAGCAATCACTCGGAGTATAAATATTTCTCTGATGGGGGTCTCAAATCAAATTGAAAAATTTTCCATGTTCAAACTGTCCTACTATCACTTGGGACATTTTTAGGAAAATATTTGCAAGAATGATTCCTGTTTTCTTTATTCAGTTTTGCTTCTCTAAAGAAAACCTCTCAGTCGACTGAAACCTCTCTGCTTGAATCCCTGATAATGTTTTGCTCTGACATATCCGTCTTCTTCTCATTGGCATAATTTTTGCTACGTCTATAAACTTTTTATTTAAAAAAAACCCAAAACCTGACTGGTCTGTCATTCAATCTTGTAAACAATAACAAAGAAACAAAAGGATGAACCAGTGTCTGACTCTAATCCAAAATGAAAATTATTCATGCTGAGTT
>NW_007747188.1:12040-12626 GCF_000696425.1 Galeopterus variegatus | reverse complement strand
TTATGCTGGACATTCCACTTTTTAGCTGTTGATCTCCATGTCTACTCCTGGTGCTTCTGTGCTGTCAGCCTTCGAACTGGCTTCAGATCGTGCACGACTTCTGACTGCAGAAAACTGGGAAATAAACTCATGGATGAGCACACATGAAGGAGCGTGGTAAAAGTCTAATCAATCACTTGTATTTCCATAGTCCTACTTCCAAGTACATAATAAAGATGAAGAAGACAGTAATGATAATTAAAGAAACCTCGTAATAGAAGCTATCTATTTAGTGTTTTGGGTTTTTTTGGGGGGGGATTTAGTTTTGTTTGCGTTTTTTGCAGCTTTCAAGTGTATAGCTAGAAAATTAAGAGAGGAGAGTATAAGGATCATAAGAAAAGATGAAAAATCAAATGGATTGTTTTCAATTCAAAGAACTTTCCTAAGAAAATAAATTGTAACTAGGGAAAGCAGTTTTCTGAGTTTAATAAGGACAGTAAAATTTATATTAAAAATTTCCAACATTGTCGTATGAGTAGCTACAGTCATCTTATGTTTATAATCAAAGTGATCATATTATATCCTCACGAAACCAGGACATTTCAGG
>NW_007747188.1:6125-6639 GCF_000696425.1 Galeopterus variegatus | reverse complement strand
TTATCAATAACTGTCACAAGAATTAAAATCCAATGTATAATTCAAACTGTCAGTAAAAAAATGGTATCTTTAAAGGGAGGATGGAAAAAGAGAAACAAAAACTAAAGGAAAATAGAAAATATGAAATAGCATGTAAGAAGTAAACTCCAGTAAAACAATAATTACAATAAATGAATATAGATTAGACTCAATAATCAAAAGGACAGACTCCCATGTCATATGTTGTCAAAAATATGACCCAGCCATAGATTTATCAGTAGAGACAGATTTTGAATCATAGGATGAGGGCTGGCTGGTTAGCTCAGCTGGTTAAAATGCAGTGTTATAACACTGTAACACCAAGGTTAAGGGTTCAGATTCCCATACTGGCCAGCTGCAAAAAAAAAAAAAAAGAAAAAGAAAAGAAGAAAAAGGAAATTATAAGATGAAGAAGAGTTGAAAATGAAGAATGAGCTTAAGTTTGGTTTTAGCTCCCACATTTTTTTTGAAAATCTGTTATTTGATATTGGGCTTT
>NW_007747188.1:0-767 GCF_000696425.1 Galeopterus variegatus | reverse complement strand
TATGTATATACATTGAAAAATATTTCTTATTTTTAGATGATATGATCATCTAGAAAGCCCAACAAAATCAACAAGTTATTAAAGCTAAAAAGAATTTGCTCAGTACAAAACACTCTTACAAATATTATTAGCATTTTTCCAATGTATCAGTGAGCAACTAGAAACTGTTACTGAGAACGCTACAGAAATGGACCCATGTAACTTAGGAGCTTAGACATTTGGTCTCCTGTTCTTACTGTAGCTATTAAGCGAGAGCTAATATGTCATATAATGAATATTTTTGGATAAACCAATATTGCAAAGCACCATGTTAGGTGATTGGAATACAAAGTTGTCAAAAAGACAAAATATTTGTTTTGCTTCAAGAGAACACCTAGTAAAATGGGGATAGAATGTACCGATGTTTGTATGTTTATCTCTAATACGATAATAAAGCACGTTTTTCCTAACATTGCTTTTGAAACTAAGTTTTTGATTCAAGTAAAGATGCACAAATAGTATTATATTTATTTCCTTCTTGAGAATACTAGTAACTTTCTTTAAAATATGTATCTAATTATCTGACATCAGTTAAGCATTTATTGTAATCTTGCAGCTGGTAGTGAATGCAGGTTTCCCAGACAAGAAATAGAAAATAAAGTTCGTGACCAGCAGGCCCTTAAGAAGTAGCTGAGGAGACAAAACAGAGGCATATTAAACAATATGTTAGCAAGTATAAAACAGCTATCATCCTGTGCAGTAAAACTCTTGTAATGAGAGCTAAGTAG
>NW_007747187.1:0-12626 GCF_000696425.1 Galeopterus variegatus | reverse complement strand
ATCTAGGGAGTACTGATGGAAGGGCTGGGGTGGCAGGGAGGGCACCAGAACTGGGTGGTCCTCGGGCCACAGCCCTTTGCCAACTGGTGTGTAAAAGCTTGGATGTGTCAACAGACAGTAAGCTTCACTGATGGACGCCCATCAGCTGAACATCAGCTTGGCCTACACCCTTGCACACGATCTGGTCCAAACCCCATTTTGTTCTGATACTGACGTTTGAAGATCCCCACTCTGGCTTGTCCTGGGTTCCCAGGAGACAGGAAAAGAGAGGAAAGGGATGAGGGAGGGAACTGTGCATCAGAGCTGGTCCAACCCCATCCCCTCTCCAAGCTGGAATATGGGAGGTCAGGAGCAGTTGAAGGTCTCAGTGGAAACACAGAAGTTTGCTGGAAACAGAGACAGGCCCCAGGGAAGGAGGCCTGAGCCCTGCTGGCCCCTCCCATGCCACAGCCCTCTGAGCAGGCAGGGAGCAGGCAGTGTCCTCTGCTGAGAGCACAGGAGGAGGGGCGAGTCGCTCTGCTCTTCCCCAAGGCCCCTTCCCCAGCCAGAAAAGGTTCCCTCCCCACCAGCTCCCAGCTCCTCCTGTCCTCTGATGAGAGGACACCCTGCTAGTCCCAGTGAGGCTCAAGCAACTGCTTCTTCCCGCAGACCCTTCCTTCTCCCTCCTGCCCAGAGTGGGGCTGTCCTGCCTCCCCTCCCCGCCCCTCCCCAGTTTCAAAAGTTCCCGGTGGAGTTGCCCCCTCATCCTGCTGTACCTACACAGCCTTCAGCTGCAGTGGGACCGGGACCAACAGGCCTCACAAGGACCCCCACCCACGTCTGCCAAGAAGGCACCAGGGGCTAGCCCTGTGATGGGAGAGGGCTGCCCTCCACCCCTCCCAGCTTTAACCCACGCACAGGCACAGCCCACTCCTGGAGGATCCTCTCAGCCTGTCAGTGGCCAGTACCTAGCCGCCAAGGCAACCAGGCCCCTCCTGAATCCTCTTGGTTTAAGGGATTATGGGCCAGTAACGTGCTTGCTTTGCTTAATGATCACATCCTTCTGTCCTCAGCCAGCCTGGGAAGGGTCCCCTCCCTGGCACTGCATGCTCCTGGCTGGCCCCAAACGCAGCTAAGTATGGCCCTCCTGCTCTCCTGAGCCCAGAGACTGGGTATCACCAGACCCTCCTTCATCAGGCTGCTGCCTCTGCATGGCCAGCCAGATCCACCTCTGTCTGTAGGCCCTAAAGTCTCACTTGGTTCAACTCAACAAACGTGGATTGAGCACCTACTATGCATCGGCATCGTGAAGGCACTGGGTTAGAGGCGAGTAAAGCATGGTCCCTATTCTCAAGGAATTCAGGGGCTGTGGAGGCCTCCCTTGATGAGAAGGTGGCTGCAGCTTCCTCAGTACAGCCCACCAGCATGGGGCTTTCCTGATTCTCCATCCCTAAACCCATTCCTGCCAGCCAACTTCATCCATTCCTCTGTGGCTCTGTGCATTGTCTCCAGCCTCAGGGATAGCCACCCTGCCTCCCATCTTGTGGGCAGCATCCAGCCCAAGGGGACCCATAATGGAGGCTTCATGCCGGTGGTGGGACGGTATGGGTTCCAGTGACAAGAGGACCCAGATCACCCTACCTGGAGACACATTCCCCAGCACGACAGGAGAACGGAGATGTGCCCATTGTATAGATCAGTTATTTTCCACGTTGGCTGAACATTAGAATCACCAGAGAGCATTGTAAAAATATTAAAATTCCTCATATTCTAGAACTGAGGCTCCGAGGACGGTACCTGGAAAAATGCATTTTTAAAAAGCATCTCCAAGGATTTGCACATGGAGCCATGGGTGGGAAGCATATGAGGTCCAGGTAAGGCAAGATCATCTCCCATGTTTCTAGATTGTGCTGAGGCAAGGAATCCTCAGAGCTGGTGAGTGGGCAGAAGCGGGGAGGGCATGCTGAGTGCAGCAGGAGACCCCCAGAGCGGGGGAAATATCTCTGCCCTGAAACAGGCACATCTCTGCTGCACAAACTGATGCTCCTGGGCTCAATCATGGTTGTCCCAATGCGGGAGGGAGGAGGAAGGCACTTGGCTTCCTGAGGCCTGAGTTCTGCCAGGAGGGTCCAACCACACCCCTTTCTAAAAACAGGGCTTCCCCATAAAACCGTCCTGCAGTCTGGGATTTATGGGATGGTGTGTTGGGTCTGTGGCTCAGGAATCTTCCAGTAGCTGCCGTAAATCTCACACCCTTGCTCTTGCTTGTGGGGTGGGGGAGGGGAGCTCATTAAAAGCGTTCTTGGAGGCAGGCCCCCAATTTCTGCAAGACAAAGTAGAACAAGCCCAGAATCACACCTGCTCTCCCCACAGTTCAGTTCGGAACAAGGAGCCACCAGCTTGTGCCAGGGGGACAGGGAGAGAGAGGGAGGTGAAACAGGGGGGCAGCTGACTTGAGCAGGAATGTGGGGCCAAGCAATGCAGAGGGATGGGGACCAGCTGTTCTCCACCAAGAGGAAGTAGCTGTCACTGCAGTGGGAGGGATGGGGGTCAGATGTAGGGATGGTCTTCCCGATGGTGACAGGGGAGCAGGCGGTGGGGGTGGTGACCACAGCAGAGAGTGGATGCATCTCTCTGCTGAGGACAATCGAGGCATTGAACCCAGCAGGGTCTTGGGTGTGACAGGGCAGGCTGGGCGGTGAATAGTCAGTTGTTCCCCAGCTCAAGACACGAGATGCCTCTGCCACTTTTCCCTTGGGAGAGTCAGCTCCTCAGAGTGGGGGCTCAAGGGGGAAGAGAACAGGAAAAAGGCCTGTCACCTTGGTGCTGTCTGCCCCGCACCCCCAGCTAGGGACAGAAGGGCTCAGTGTGACCCAGGCTGAGGCCAGCCCTGGGCCAGGCACAGTGTGGCCTTTGTCCCTGGGCCAGGGAGCCATCTGGGGCTGTCCCCATGCAACTGGTGCCAGGGGAAGGGGGCAACCTGCAGGGATGCTGGCCCGGCAGGGGTGGTGTGAGGTGGCTGAAGGAGCAGAGACCCCCTGAAGAGCTGCGTGGGGTGGGCAAGCAGGCCTCGGACCAGCCTTCCCTCCCGCCTCCCTGCCCAGGTAAGTGGGGGAAGCTCTCAGCTGCCTCCTGTTATTTCCTCCTGGGCGCACCCCAACCGGCCCAGAACTTCCTGCTGGTGCCAGAGAAACGGATGGCACAGAAGGAGGAAGGAGGAGCCAGGCTGGAGGAAACCAAGCACTTGCCAGAGCCACCGTGCACCCCAGGAGGAAGGGCCGGGCTCCTGAATGTTAGCAGGGGAAGGTGCTTACGGGCCCTCTGGACCCTCCGTTCTGATTCCTGTCAGTGAGGACGGTGAGGCTCCCGGAGGGGAACTGCCTTGCTCAAAATCGCACAGCAACTTCCTGCTGTCGCCAAGTGCACACACTGGGAGCACACTGCTCCTTTCCTCTCCCAACCTCTCCCCGCCCCTGCACCCTCCCCGTGGCCAAGGAGTTAAGTGCTGTTGTCTCGTCCAGGTCTTCTCCATCCCCACTGTGAATTAAAAGCCAGACAATCCAGGTTCAGTACCACTAGCAGGCTGTGCGATCGCAATTAAGTTATACGAAGGGTCTCCAAAAAGTTCATGAAAAGATGCATATTATCTTTTAATTCCACTTTTTTCCATGAACTTTTTGAAATATCCTTGTACTCGTACAATCCCTCTCAGCCTTGGCTCTATTCATTTAGTCAAATTATTTATTGAATACCTACTCCATGCCAGGCACTGCTGTAGGCCCTGAGAATCCACTGGTGAACGAAACAGACATTAATTCCCGGCCTCGTACATTCTAACGGGGGTATCAGGGTGCAGACCATAAAGAAAATAAATCGAATACACAGTATGGTAGATGGCAACAAGTGTGATGATGGAAAATCAAGCAGGAAAGAGGGATGATAGGACTGATAGGAAAGATGTTTAAATAGGGGGGTCAGGAAGGCCTCCCTGAGAAGGTGACATCTCAGGAAAAATGCAGAGTAGGCATAGGCAAGGGAGCTAGTCATGCAGACTCTGGGGGAAGCAGGTCAGCGAGAGAACAGCAGGTGCAAAGGTCCTGAGACAGAAGTGATCTGGCATATTCCAGGAAGAACAGTGTGGCTGGGGAGGCCAGAGGGGGTCATGGAGCAGCTGTTGGGCCTCTCAGGATGCAGGAGGGCTTGAGCAGATGAGTGGCAAGATCCCACTGAGATTTTCATAGCTGCTGTGTTAAGAACAGACTGTGTGGGGGCAAGGGGAGAAGCAGCGAGCTCAATCAGGAGGCTACCACAGAGTTCCAGGTGACAGATGGTGGCGGCTGGGACCAGCGTGGGAGCAGTGGAGGTGGTGAGAAGTGGCCGGATTCGGGGTATATTTTGAAGGTGGAGCCAGAGGGCTTTGCAGATGGACTGTATGCGGGGGTGAGAAAGGAGTCAAGCATGACTCTGAAGGGTTCTGGCCGAGCAGCAAGAAGGATGGAGTGGCCATTCGTGAGGACAGGAATTCTAGGAATGGAGGTTGTGGTGAGAAGACCGGGAGTTGGGTTTTGGGCAGGTTAAGTTTTTGATGTCCAGTGACATCCGAGTAGATACGCTGAGTAAGCCGACACCACCCAGGGCTGGCACAGTAAAGAGACCCCTAGTAAATGCTGGCTCTCTCCGCTCAAGCTCCTGCTCAGAGGTAAAGATGTGCCAGAGAGAAGATCCCATATAAACATCACCAAACATCCCTTAACAGACTTCCTTACCCAAAGGAACTTTGAGAGCCCGGATGGAAGAGGGGCAGGCAGCGGGGAGCATGGTCACTGCCGGCAGGCCTCAACTGCTGGACTGTGAGAGGGGAGAGACCAAGGAGGCACGGTCCCCCTACTTAGAGCACTCTGCAGGGCCATGCAGCAGGGGGCCTGTGCAAGGCAGAGGACCGGCCCCCGGAAGACAGGTCTCATCCCCCTTCCTTCTCTTAGAGGGAAGGAAGCTCGGCAGAGCAGGTCAAGCCAGCTCCAGTGGCCCTTCATCCAGAGAGTATGAATACTCAGCCTGCTGCCCCCACCCCAGACATAACACCTGCCCTTGGGCTATGGCCCTGGGGCTATGACCCTGGGAGACCCTGAACTGGAGACCATGGAGGAAGAGAGGGATGTTGGCAAAGCATCTAGGAAACCTGGGCAGTAGCCTCCACCTCCCAGAAGTTCTGACTGCAGGCTGGGGAAAAGCCACAATCCCCCAGCCTGCACCTGAAGCCCTTCAAGACCTGGGGCCCCTCCTCTCCGGCTTGGCCTCTCCCCTCTCCCCACCACACTGGCTCTGCTCCAGGCACACACCTCCCTCTGCCCCTTTCATGTCTGCGCATGTCTTTTGGGTCTTCAGAAGCTTCCCGCACCCCCCAGGACCACCAGGTGCCCTTCCTCTGATGGGCATGACTTTTCACTTGTCTCCCTCACTGGGGCACTTTGATCCCTATGCCTAGTGCTGGTGGCATACAGCAGGCATGTGTCTGCTTTGCAAGCACATGTGGGGCACCTACTGTGTTCCAGGCACATGTTAGATGTTCTCCCAAGTCCCTCTTTGTTTTGTTTTGTTTTCTTTTCCATCTCGGTCTCTGTGGGCCCAGGGGCAGGGCCTGAAGGATATAACTCACCACTGCCCACTTTCTGAAGGCTGGAGCCTCTGACCCTCAGTACAAAGGCTGACTGCCGGCCAGGATCCTTAGGCACCCTCTGCCTCCTACTCCCTGCCCCCACCTCATCACTCAGCCACTTTGGGCCTTGGACGAGTTTCAAAGAACTAGAGGCCATGGCTGACCAAGTCTGAGGACGTCATAAGCTGAGACCTCAGAGACACTCCCTCCTCCCTGAGAGCACTGTGCCTGCAGGGAGCCCGCAGATACCATCTCTTCCCTCATCCTCCACTGCCCCTGCCCTGCAGAGCTGGAAGCTTTAGATTCCTGAGCCTGTGACAAACCTCAGGGGAAGCTAATCACCCCTTGGCTACCTGGAGCTCTCCTCACCGACCTCACCTTGCCCTAGCCTGGATAAGACAGGCTGCAGGACTGGGGCCTTTTGGCTGCAGAACTGAGGAAAACAGACAGGCCTGCAGTCACCCTGCCAATGAACACATGCTTTGGACAGTGATGGAGCTCAGAGAAGACTCCCACAGCCCCTGTTTGGAATGCAGGAAACAGGCAGGGAAGGCGGGAGCAAGGTGGGCAAATCCACAGGACACCTGGTCAAGAGGCTTGCCCAGGAAGCGTCTGGACCTCAGGGTTGCCCCTGCTGTAGACAAACACACCACTGGTCCTACAGTGTTATACTCTGACCAGAAATGGCCTATGGTGAGGGCCAATGCTGTCTAACCCAGCTCTCCAAAATTCCCTACAGTTTGGTGACATGGAAGAAACTCCACTTACTAGCACTGTGACCTGGGAAGACACGCCATGCCTCAGTTTCCTTGCTGCTAAATGAGGATAATTCCTAGCCTCCAATCCAGTTGCTAGACTTAACTCTCTCAGCTGCTTCCTGGTGATATCACTGCCCAGTTTAAAACCTTTCAAAGCTAACACTGCCCTCAGGAAACAGTCCAAACTCCAGGGCCCAGCAGACCAGGCTCTTGTGTTTGGATCCCTGTCTTCTCCTTGAGTCTCAGCTCTCACCCTCCCCGGAGTGTCCAGTTTTATTGAAAAATACTTGGCATTCCCAGAGCAAACCACACTCACACCCCACAGCTTTGCACATGCCATTCATTTGGCCTGGGATGCCTTTCCCTCATTTTTCTCTTGATAAAACCACTCTCAAATCCAAGTGTCACTTCCCCCGGGCAGCAGCGCATGACTACACCTCCTGCCTCTAGGTAAAACGAGATGCTGCCTGTTTGTCGCTTGCATAGCAGCCTGTGCACACTCGTAACTAGACTGTGGTGTCCTTCAGGACAAGAGCAGGGTCTTCATCATTTTTGTTTCCCTGGCGCCTTACACGGTGTAAGGAACCTACCAGGTGTCAGTCTGTTTGTGGTATGAAGGGACAAGTGACTGCATAAGACATTGAGCCACTATATAATGACTCATTTAAGCTTCTTTCCTCTACAGATATATAAACATTCGACCCCTCAAGGACAAAGACCGTAGCTTAGTCACCGGTAAGCTCCAGGACACACTGCTGTGTGTGATAAATGCTGGTGCCCTTCCTTCAACTTTCAGGCAGACCAGGGACCTGTTTCTAGGTTTTTCATCTTGTTAGGCCAGCTCCAGTCATAGCAGTAAGGACTTGAGCACAAACGGGGTGGGCCTGGCCCTGTGCTCCTTCTGGGCTCTCTAGAGCAAGCCTAGGCTGTCCAGTCAACCAGCCCTAGACTCCCCGTATGGTCTCAGAGGGAAGCGGAATCAGGGATTGGTGCCCGTAGTGAGTAGGGCAGGGCTGGGGACGCCAGCAGTCTGCTCATCTTCAAGGCTCGAGTCAAGTGCGACCTCTCCCAGATGCCTTCTACTCTAGCCTGAAACTCCACTGTGCCCAGCCAGGGGAGGGTCCCGCCTCTGTGCTCCCACAGCATTCTGATGTCCCCAAGTAGAGCACTTGGCTCTAGGACTCTGTTTACTTGTCGACTTCCCTAGTTTGCCTGTGAGCTTTTTCAAGGCAAGGGCTAGATCTGAGTCACCACTGCACCCCCACGGCCTGACACAGGGCCTGGCACAGAGCAAACCCTCAAATGATCAGCAAGTAGATATACGAAAGCCGGGCTCAAGGCCTCAGCTGTAAACTAACCTTCCTCTGCCAGCCAGTTTGTGGCCCCAATGGCAGTGGGGGAACATAGGCTGAGACACAGGGGCAGCTTCCTGGCCAGCAGTGACTCCCTGAGTGAGGTCTCTGGGCTGGAGATGCCACACTACAGTGAAGGGTGGACTGGGATGAGAAAACCCCTAATGAGAGGTTCCAACCCACATGCATCAAGCTGGGGCCTCCAGGGATTGTGGGGGAGGGGTTGACAGGACCCTGGGGCTCCTGTCACTCCAGGGTAGGTTCCCAGAGCCTCAGGGCAGATGACCTGGCCAGTCTCAGAACTTGGCCTCGACCCCAATGGATGGGTCTCCTGACCCCTCACGACCTCACATCTAGCCTCTCTGTGTGGGCCCCACATCAGTCTTGCTGGTGTCTACCCTGCTGCTCTAGGGCTTCCTGGGGCTCAAGGAGCAGAGGCACATATAGCATCTTCTGGTGTTTTCTTTCTGACCTTTTTGGGGGATGTGGCTAAGGCTGGTCTGCCATCTCTGAGGAGGCTCTAGATTTCCAAGTGACAAGATGGGACAAAGTGACCTCCTGTCAGCTCTGGTCCTGTGCAAACAGAACAGCCCAGACCCGAGGCAAGAAGCAAGGGGCCAGGGCAGCACGGCTCCCCTCCCACACTCTCCTGCTTCCAGACAAGGCCTCCCTCCCCTTCCAGCCCGGAGCCCCTCTCTGCTCCCGTTACCAGCCCTCTTTAACTCTTTAACCCAAGGAAGGTCCTTTACCCACCTCGCCCAGTGTTTTCAAAATTCCAAAGTCTGCAACCTTTTCTTAGGTCTTCCTTAAATCCCAAAGGAAAGTGCTCACGTCTGTGTCCCTTGCGTGTGCTTTATCACAGATGCTCACGCCCTCCATCTTCTACATGAGACCGAAGAAACAGAGCATCGAGTTCGCCTGCCCTTCAGCCGTCCCCGATCGGATGTGAGCAGCCCAGCTTTCTTGGTGGCCTTGCATGGGATGTTTATTCACATCTCTGGTTTTTTCTCCATGCCCAACTTTAGCAACAGGACTGCGGGCCCCTCAAGCCCTGGCATCCCTGGGGACCTCTCAGTCTCATGGGGGAAGGAGGAAGGGTTCCCAGCATCTCAGCCTTATTCCTATTTATACTCCACCCCATAGTCTGGCCCCCACTCCCCACGCCCACATTCCAACAGGAACCCCTGGCCAATCTTTACCAGCTTTCCTCATTCCAATCTGAGCGACTGGTCTAAGAGAGCAGCTTCGTGCCACCCTGCAACAGAGCCACCAGGCTCCTGCGACAGCCCCAGGCCTCTGGTCACCTGCATTGCCCGCCTCTGTCTTCATACTCTGAGTGGCCTCCTTCCCACCGTGGCCTTCTCTGTGGAGCCTCTGAACATCTCACGGTTGTTCAACTGTTCTCCAAATGTCCCTTGTCAGGGCCACTCACCAACCAGGGCTCAGGATCCTCGAGTGGAGGCTGGTTCTTCCAGCCGTGCACTCATTGCACAAGCAGCTGTGCAGCACCAGGAACCATCCTAGCTCCAGCACCTTGTATTCCCCTCCCTTGGCCTCCATGATAACGCAGCCTCCTGGGTCCCTCCTGCATCTGGTGGACTCACTTCCTCTACCTGCCCTCGAATGTCAGCACTCCCAGAGTTCCATCTTTGGCCCTTTGCTCTTCTCCTCAACGCACGCTTCCTGGGTGACCTCATCCTCTCCGGTGGTGGAAACTACCACCCACATGCTGGTGACTCCCAGACCCACAGCCCTGGCCCTGTCAAGCCCCCGAGCCTCGGACATGCAGGTCCAACTGCCTGCCAAGCACTTCTGTTTGGACGGTCCCCAAGGGTACAGTTTGAGATGTGTTTTTCAGGGAAGAGGGCACATGGGTACAACTTGTAAAAGCTGTATGTGTGCAAATATATAACTTCAAAAGTTCATGGAAAACTTTAATTAAAAGATAATACAAATCCTTCCATGAACTTTTTGAAGACCCCCATAAACACACATTGCATACACACACATACAAACACAAATACACTGTGTATAATCCAGAAGGTGATAAGTTAAAATGCCAGCAGTAGTTATCTCTGGTTGGTAGAATTATGGGTGATTTTTTTTTTTGAAAGATGACCGGTAAGGGGATCTTAACTCTTGACTTGGTGTTAGCACCATGCTCTCTCCAGTGAGCCACGGGTGGGCCCTAGAATTACGGGTGATTTCTATGTCTTCTTTTTGCTTATCTGCATCTTCTAATATTCCCATAATGAACATTTATTGCTTACATAATAATAAAAAAAACCCAGCAATGCTTCTTTTTAAATGAAAAGAAAGTATTTTTAGATTGAGATTCCAGAATGGTTTAGTGCAAGGCCTAGAGAAAACTATGATTACCTTAAGCAGGGGTGAGCACCCTTTTTCTATAAAAGGCCAGACAGCCAATACTTTGGGCTTTGCAGGCCATAGTCTCTGTTGCAAACTATGCAATTCTACCCCTGGAAGCACGAAAGTCCCCATAGACAAGACATAAATGAATGAATGTGACCACGTTCTAGCAAACCTTTACTTACGGACATTAAAATTTGAATTTTATATAATTTTTAAGTATCACAAAGTATTTTTTCTTCTTTTGATTTTTTTCATTAATCACTTAAAAAATGTGAAAACCATTCTTAGCTTACAGGCCATACAAAAACAGGCAGGATTTGGTCAAGAGCTGTGGTTCGCCAGCCTCTGCCCTTGAGTATCCAGTGTCTGTGTGGCATTTGAATCCAGCATCCACTTCTTTGGGAGCTACTTTTTCTTCTCCTGACAGGGGTGAGGTCTTCTAGAATTTCCTTGCCCCTCTGAGCCATGGCAGGGACCGAGTACTCAGGCCTCAGCTGGGGGAAACCCTTGGGCTTGAAAGTTTGGAGGAACAGAAGGTGAGTCCTTCCTGGGGCCCCAAGGCACAGCTCACCTTGTTGGCAGTACTGGCAAAAATTGGAGCCACAAACCAGCAGTCTTAGATGGGGCTTTAGAAATCCCCTGGTCTGTGCCCTCAGAAGACTCAGAAGGGGAACTGACCTGCCCAAGGCCACTCACACTGACTAGAGCTGAGACTAGGACTGTGGGCTTGTGACTCCGGGTTCAATGCCCTTTCTGCTCCCCCAGGGTTGCACGGACTGCAAACGCCGGCCCAGAGACGGCGCTCCCTCCACTGGGCATCAGAGCCAAGGAAGTCAGCAGCCACTCGAGGGCTGCCTTCTCTTGGGATGGAGCCATGTCAGGTCTGGCATTGACAAAGAACATGGCACCCCGCCCAGCCACGGTGGGGGATGCTGCCAGCTGGTCTCCATGCCAGGATCAGGGAGGGACTCTGTGACCCCCTTCCTGGCCTCGTCCCATGCTGCTGGCAGAGTTGGTATGGAGACCCCGTGCTGCTCCTGTCATGAGCAATGCCCTCCAGCAGAGCACCTACCACCTTCCTGCTCCAGGCAGCACATCCTGCCAGGACATGGGAAGAACAGCCAGGTCCCCTCCTGGGCCTGGTCACCCTGCAAGGGTCTCCTTTGCTGGACGGCTGGGGCAGAGGAGAGAAGGCTTGGTTCCTGAGGGGACTCCCCAGGCAGAAAAGGGCAGGGTATTTTAGGGAAGCAAAGTGTGAGGGCAGAAATCATTCTGGAACTTTGTCAGAATTTCCCTTGATAATGTTAAAAAGGAGAGGGCATTCAGGGTGAGGGAGGGTAGAAACATTTCAAGAACAGAGTTGCCTTTCCAATTTGGGACCCGAGCCCTGGTGCCTACAGGGATCCTGACTTTAGAAAAAATATGGAGTGGGGGCCAAAGGTGAACTGCCAAATGTAGCCCACTAACTCCTTTTGCCACCCCCCTCAGTAATGACATCAGGTAAGGCAGAAACCTAGGAGTGTCGTGGACATTATCTCATTGGAATCCTCACAGCCACATGAGGTAATACTATTATCCTCCCCATTTTATAATGAGACTGAAACTCAGGTGAGCAAACTACTTAACCTAAGGCAACCGGTTATAGAGCTACAGAGGTAGGATCTGAACTAACCCCAAAGTCCATAAACTGACTGGGCACATCCACTCAACATAAAAATAATGAACAGACACATCAACCAGCCATTATCGGGTCATCTTGTCTACCTCCAACTCTCCGTTTCTGGAGATGACTTTATTTAATTTGGGGGAGGTGGAGGATGAAGACAGGGTGGGAACATTATCAAGGTCCAAGAAAGAGGATCTCACCTCTGTCCCTTCAAAAGTTCTGGCCAATGTCTCCCAGAGCAGGGTGTCCTGTCTCACCAGGGTCACTCATGCTGTCAGGGAGCTTCAAGACCCTTTTCATTTCAAAACCAAGCCTCACACTTGCCACCCCACCACCCTCCTCTGCAGACGGAGCAGTGGAGATTTCAGGAGCAGATGGGCTCTCCTTCAGACAGGAGGTCTGTCTGAGCCGCGCCCACAGCTTTCCTTCTTCCTAATCTGCCGCTGCACCACTGGCCAGCTCCTGCCAGGCCCAGCCACCAGCTCTGTAGTGATCCTGGGTTCCGGACCCTCTGCCTGAGTTGCCATGAGCACAGCCTTAGAGCTGAGTTCTTCCTGTGTATGTGTGCCTCTGGGTGTGCGTGTGTGTGTGCACGTGCGCACGCGCGCAAGCAGCTGTGGGGGCCACGGCAAGACTAACCTTGGCCTGTTCCCACCCCCTGGAGATGGGAAAGTGCCCACTCTGCAGTGAATGCCAGGAGGGCAAAGGCAAAGGGTCCAGGGTAGGGGAGAGAAGGGGTGGCTGGAAACAGAGCCAGGGAAGAGAAATGTGACTTTTTTTTTTTTTCCTTTTTGTCTTTTTTCGTGACCGGCAACGGATCGCAACCCTCAGTGTCACGCCCG
>NW_007747186.1:12109-12629 GCF_000696425.1 Galeopterus variegatus | reverse complement strand
GCAACTGGTCTACAAGATGACCAGAAATCAATGTAGAAATACCAGAACTATGAAAAAAAAACAAGAAAATATGACACCAACAAAAGAATATAGTAATTCTTAAGTACCAGACCCAAAAGAACAGGAAAACCTCAAAATGACTGAAAAGGAATTCCAAGTAACTATCTTAAGGAAACTCAATGAAATAAGAGAAGGCTCAATTAGATAACACAATGAATGGGAAAAAAGTATCCAGGATATGAAGGAGGAAATTTATGAAGAGATTAATACTTTAAAAAAAGAATACAGCAGAACACGCAAAACTGAAACTCATTCAATGAAATAAAAAACACAAAAGAGAGCTTAAGCACATATTAGAGCAAGCAGAAGAAACAATTTCTGATCTCAAAGATGGTCTTAATAAAATAACCCATGCACACAAAAAAAGGGACAAAGAATTTCAAAAAATGAAGAAAGTCGAAGAGAGCTAGCAGACAACCTTAACCATACAAACATCTGAATCATGGTGTTCCAGCAGGGG
>NW_007747186.1:5831-6715 GCF_000696425.1 Galeopterus variegatus | reverse complement strand
TTAGAAAGAAGAATAAAATGGGAGAAATCACTCTTATCATTAATATTAAGGCCAATTATATGGCTACAATAATCAAAGCTGTGTGGTATTGGTAAGAATAGACACATAGATCAAAAGAACAAAATAGAGAACCCGGAAATAAATTCACATAAATTGTGCCTAACTGATTTTTACAAATGTGCAAAAGCAATTAAATGGAGGAAAGGTAGCCTTTTTAACAAATGGGCTGGAGCACTTGGACATCTACAAGTAAAAAAATGAATCTAGACCTAAGTCTCACACCTTATAAAAAACATACTCAAAATAAATCATGGTATTAAATGTAAAACATAAAAGTATCATACTTCTAAAAAAAAAATTGGGTAAAATCTTCAGGATTCATGGCTAGGCAAATAGTTCCTAGACTTGATAACAAAAGCATNTTTATACTCTCCAACAACAAACTAGCAGAAAAAGAAATTGAGAGAATAAGCCCATTTACAATAGTTGCCAAAAACATAAAATACCTAGTAATAAATTTAACCAAGGAGGTAAAAGATCTCTATGATGATAACTACAAATCACTGAAAAAAGAACTTAAAGTCACAAAATAGTGGAAAGTTATTCCATGCTCTTGGATTGGAAAAATCAACATTGTGAAAATGTCCATACTACCTATCCAAAGCAGTCTACAGATTTAATGCAATACAATGACATTCTTCACTGAAACAGAAAAAAAACAATCCTAACATTCACATGGAACAAATGAAACAGAAAAAAACAATCCTAACATTCACATGGAACAACAAAAGACCCTGAATAGCCAAAGCAATTCTAAACAAACAAATTTTTTAAAAGGCGGAGACATAGCACTACTTGACTTCCAATTATTCTACAAAGTTATA
>NW_007747186.1:0-274 GCF_000696425.1 Galeopterus variegatus | reverse complement strand
TTGTCATGATGGAACTGTTCCGTATCTTGACTGTATCAGTATTAATATCCTGATTGTGATATCATACTATAGTTTTATAAACTGCTACCATTGGGGAAACTGGGTAAAGGGTATACAGGATCTCTATTTTTTCTTACAAATACATGTGAATCTACAATTATCTCAAAATTGAATGTTAAATTGAAAAACAATTAAATCCTAAACACATATTTCTGACCAATAACCTGTTAGTACAGCTCTTCAATTCTCTGAAATAAACACCCAGCTCTCATCA
>NW_007747185.1:11017-12629 GCF_000696425.1 Galeopterus variegatus | reverse complement strand
TGCATATGTGCTAATAGGAAAGTCCTGCTTTGGGACTTAACATTCTGACAAATTTCCCTAGCTCCATTTCCTAATTCTCTAATGCAAACAAAGACATCTTGGTTCTCAGAGGAGACACTGAGACCTTCTCAGCTGCAGATCTGTGGCCTGAAACACAGCTTGCTTTTGCTGATCTGAGGCAGACAACAGAGCGTGGCTTCCGTCTCTCTGATTCTAGTGTACCCTCGCGGTGCTCAGACTCCCCATGGTACCAGCTCTTTCTCTGCCATCAGTTTCAGTTTCAATCTTATCTGCCTAGTCCTGTTCCTCATGTTTTATACATCCGTTTCTGGCATTGAAGCCTTATCGAGCACCTCTTGAAACCTTAACTAAAGGAGGCCCACCCCAGGAGTACCCTGTCACATCTTCAAAGACTTCTAACAAAGGGAGAATGCGAAGGGTGGGAAGGCCAGGCCTTTGCAAGTATTCTTGTCTTTGATCCTCTAAAATACATTGTAAGTCTGACTGCTCAGGATTTTTCCCTTGAGGCCCCTCACTTTTTTTTATTTTTTAATGTTATGCCGGTTACTTCACAGCCTGAGATGTTTATGTGTTTGGGGCTGGGGTGGGAAAGTGGCTGGTGGTAGACTGGGGGGCTGAAATGTTATGCCGGTTACTTCACAGCCTGAGATGTTTATGTGTTTGGGGCTGGGGTGGGAAAGTGGCTGATGGTAGACTGGGGGGCTGGGGGGCTGGGGAGGAGGGACATGGGGAGAAGAGGCCAGACAGAAGATGACAGGCCCATGAGGACTCTCAGATCCCTTCGTCCTGCTCTCTCTTTCTGCCCTACCCTATGGGGTGTGAAAATATCAAGGAAAATTCCTCCACTCCTACAGAGCCTGTGTCTTAACAGCTTCTAGGACCTCTAACCTTGGTTTCAGGTACTACTGGCATATTCTTTAATTTGTCCTCAGGGATATAGGTAATTAAAGGTTATGAGATTTGGGCAATTACCCAGCCTCTTCCTTCCTAGAGGCAGACAGCAAATATTAAAACGTGGCTCCGCTTTCGCCTCTCTGCAGTCGGCAGCCTTGTTCCTTCTCACACGGATCACCTTCTTTCATGCTACACTTAATTGGGAATAAAACAGGCTGTTCATGCTCTTGTTCCCCTCTCCACGATTTTTTCCACCTTGCTTTCCGTTTCCTGGGAGAGGCGTGCGAACAGATTCAGTCTGAGACCGTGTCAGCCCTCCGTCCTCCCTCTGTGCTGAGCCTTGTTCTATCCCTTTGCCACATAAATATTTTGCATTCAAGGAGTTGTGGGTGCAGCAGGCTTGTTCTAAGCCCTTTTGCTTTTGTTTTAAAAAAGCTCCTCTGATAGCCAGACTTGATGTCCAGCCTTAGGGTTTTATTCCTAGTCAGTAAAGGTGGCAGACCCTTCACCAGGTCCTATATGTCCTGCTGCAGCTTTGCAGTGAGGCTCACTCTCCCACGTTCTCTGGGGGATGACCATTTGCCACCTAATCACGTGCAAACTTAAAACTGTTTGTTACCAATGTGGGGTGATACCTTACTTTGTTGCAGACTGTGGTCGCCCTTCAACCATTCCCATCAGCAGATGAATGAAAGTG
>NW_007747185.1:4422-6913 GCF_000696425.1 Galeopterus variegatus | reverse complement strand
AAGGGGACATGAATAAAATTCAATGGCAAGTTTTTACCTGGATTCCTTAAAGAACAGATGTTTATTATGTTTTGTTGTTAAAATTTTCTTGACTATCGTATAATTTTGACTTTGAAACAAATGTCTAATCACTGTTGAGTGCTTGATTCTCCATTTCCCCAACTATTTCTTTTCCCACCCCCAACTCTACTTCAATATACTCCCAGAAACTTTTTAGGACGTTAGAATCCCAGGTGAGCTTCCATGTTCGAGAGACCCTCAGAAGCAACCTGTAAGCTGCTCCAAGAATCTCAGCAGCAGCCAAGGCAGTTGCTGTTAGGCTGCTGTGGTCCCAGTGCTTCATAACCACACAGGGTGATAGAGCTACACACGCTCAACTGGCAGGATTTTCACCTGTCTTTGAAACTGGAGTGGATTGAACATCTGAAACACAGAAAGATTAAACCGACAGTGGGCCTATGTTAATTTCAAGCTTTAGAAATAATATCGTGACTAATAAAATTTCTTTATTAAGTACGAAAAAATGCTTGGAGAGTTCCAATAAAAATATTGCAATTTTTGTTACTGCTTATCAAATCTCCCTGTGTGTGTGTACATGTGTGTGTACGTGTGTGTGTACATGCACCTATGCACCAATGTGAACATGCATACATATTGTGGGTGAGAATGGCAAATGAGCATTAAAAGGTTCCTCTACAATCTCTTGCAGCTCTGAGTCTCTATAATGTCAGTGAGCAGAATGTTATTATTATCCAAGTTTCACAGGTGGAGAAACTGAGGCTCAGAGAGAATAAGGACTTAGAGGTATTAGAAGAAAGATGTGAAGCCAGTGAATAGATATCTGTGTTACAGGAAGCCAGCAGTGAGTTCAAGCAGAGTCTTATCCAAAATCTTTTTTTTTTTCTCTTTGAGTGCAGGTCTCTATTTCATTTATTCTCCAAGAGCTGATGTATTCTAAAGGACTGATT
This sequence comes from Galeopterus variegatus, assembly GCF_000696425.1. NCBI lineage: Eukaryota > Metazoa > Chordata > Mammalia > Dermoptera > Cynocephalidae > Galeopterus > Galeopterus variegatus. Next base: position 5,945 of record NW_007747185.1, on the reverse strand, counting down.
TATAATGATTAAATTCCCAGGAGACTGACAGATAAACTAAATGCCAATAAATTACTACATGATGGTGGAGATATTTGGAGCCTGTGGTTACATTAAGCCCTCTCATTGTGAGCAAGTTCAGAGAGAACAGAAGGTTGCTCAACAGAGAATTCAAGTGAAGGATAATCTCAAGGGCTCCTTTCATTAAACTATGGCACAGTAATGATGGTCCTTGTATGGTCTAGAGATATTTCTTTTTCCTGTAAGCTCCTCCACTGGACTGCAACCGCCTTGAGTATAGAAACTGTCGTTTTTTTTTGTCCTCATATCCTCAGGGTTCTGGATTAAACCTGCAATGCAGGCAGGTACCCAATAATTACTAGCTGAACGTATGAAAAGAAAACTTATCATGTCTGGTTAGAGAGAATTCACCCTCCCCAGGACAGTGATTTAACTTTGTAGTCCTAACCTTGTTAACTGTGCTGTTCACTCACAGGGTCTCAGTGACCTCCTGCCAGTCGTGACCTCTGTGAACACTTGACATTGTTAAGTAATGTTTGCTTCCTCTGCAAACTCTTTCCCAGTAGACAACTCTTATATTAACACTGTCATACATTTTCTTCTTCCTCTTTGTTTGTACCATTTTTCCTAAGTGTATGTATTTTCTGAAAGTTTGAACTCTGCTAATTTCCCCTTTCTCTCCAGAGGAGAAATTTCCTAGTCATTCTGGTAGCCAAATGAAAAAAATGGGTTCTGTGGTCATATAAATTTGGAAAATACTCTTTATGACCTCTCTGTTGTGAAGACGTACTATGCTTATTAGCAAATCAAAGGCCAGTAAAGAAATCGGTTTTTCTTTGTAAAAGAAACAGTTTTTCTAGCATTTCCTACAACTGTATTTGCTGAGGTAACATTAACTATTGTCACAAATAACCCCAAATGTTAGTGACTTAACAAAATGGAAATTTACTCCTTTTTCATGTACAACCTGACAAGCTCCTCCTAGTCTGGGAGATCTGATCAACTCTCCTCCATGTGGTGACTCACAGATCCAGGTCTCTCGCATCTTACTGATCTGCCCTCCTGTAGATCTTTGATCTCTCTCTTCAGTGGGCAGATGATGAAAGAAAGAAGGAGTGGAGGACACCAGGGAAGGTTTTAGAAAATACACAGAAAGCACTTATTGTTTCTGCCCACATTCTAAGCTTGTTTTGGACATTCCTAACCTAACCTAAAGAAAGATTTGGAAATGTACTCTAACCTAGGAGGAAAGAGAAATTGGTTTTTATGAACAGAGCAATCTCTGACCTTTTATTGCTAACTTCTTCTCCCCCAAAATAGAGCAAACTAACCCACTACCAAGGGAGACACTTCAAGTCCCATCGCTCATTGCAGTCAGCTCCACAACCAGGATCTCTAGATGATGTATTGTCCACGCACCATTTTCAGATGGTTCCTTTTGGTACAGCAACCTATGAAAATAAAACGCAAGCTACTCCACACACTTTGGCCTTAAAACATACAAATATAAAATAATGAAGACT
>NW_007747185.1:0-3888 GCF_000696425.1 Galeopterus variegatus | reverse complement strand
TGGGATCCGAACCCTCGGCGGGAGCACCACCGCACTCCCAAGTGGTGCACTGTAGCAGTGCGCCACCAGGCCGGCCCAACATAATTATTTTAAGATTTGTAATTATTTTAAGATTCATAATTATTTTATGTATCAATAGTTTGTTTTCTTTTACTGCTGAGTGCTATGGTTAATTTTATGTCAACTTGACTGGGCTAAGGGACACTTAGATAGCTGAGCCTTATTTCTGCTGTTTCTGTCAGGATGTCTCTAAAAAAGATTAGCATTTGAATCTGTAGTGAGCAAAGAAGATTGACTTCACCAGTGTGTGTTGGCCTGATCCAATCTGTTGAGGACCTGAATGTAAATAAAAAGCCGAGGAAGGGCAAATTTTCTGTTTCTGTTTGAATTTAGACGTCTATCTTCTCCTGCTCTTGGACATTGGAAGTCCCAAAGCAGGACTTACATTGTCAGCTCCCCTGGTTCTCAGGCATTCAAACTAAGATTGAGTTATAACACCAGCTTTTCTTTTCCTTCAGTTTGCTGATGGCAGTTCATGAGACTTCTTGGCCTCCATAATCATGTGATCCTGTTCCTATAATAAATCTCCTTTTATACACACACACACACACACACACACACACACACACACATATATCCTATTTGTTCTGTTTTTCTGGAGAACCCTGACCACAACACTAAATAATATTCTATTACATAGACATATTACAATTTGCTTATTCATTCATCTGTTAATGGACATTTGGAATATTTTTTTGTTTTGTTTATTATTATAAATATTGCTTCTGTGATCATGTGTACAAGTTTTTGTATGGATGTATGCTCATTCTCTTGAATAAATATCTAGGAGTAGAATGGCTGGGTCATATAAAAGATGTATGTTGATGGGCCGTAATAATCATATACATTGTATATTGACAAAATAAAAATATAATGAAAAAAAAAAAAAAAGAAAATCATCTAAGATAAAAAAAATAAAAAAAATAAAAGATGTATGTTTAATTTTTAAAGAAATGGTCATATATTTCCCAATCATTTTGTATTCCTATCAATAATATATGAGAATTCAGTTGCTCTATACCCTTATCAGCATTTTACATGGTCAATTTTTTCTTTTTTTTATTGATTATGCATATTTATGGGGTACAAAGCTGATTGTCATCACCTGTGCCCAAGATGCGATGGTCGATCAATACTACCAGCATGGCCATTACCACAAATTATGATTATTCCTCATGTCCCCCACCCAATTAATCCCCGAACTTCCTCCCCCTGCTTCCCTTCCTGGCAACCCCAGGTGTGTTCTCTCTCTCTGCATGTCTAATGCACCACTGTGATCCTTCTTCCCTTTCTTCTTTCTCTCTTAGTTCCCACTTGTGAGTGAGGACATACGGTGTTTTTTCCTGTGCCTGACTTATTTCCTTTAACATAATTTTCTCCCAGCTCATCCATGTTGCTGCAAACGGCAGAATTTCATTCTTTTTTATAACAGAGTGGTATTCCATAGTGCATATATACCACATTTTTCTTACCCAGCCACCCGTCGATGGATATTTAGGTTGATTCCATATCTTGGCTATTATGAACAAAGCTGTGATGAACATGGGAGTGCAGGGATCCCTTCGACATGATGATTTCCAGTCCTTTGGGTATATACCCAGAAGTGGGATTGATGGATCACATGGCAGTTCTACCTTTAGTTGTTTGAGGAAACTTCATACTGTTTTCCATAATGGTTGTACTAATTTACAGTCCCACTTTGTAAGTGGATATATAATGATATGTCATTATGGTTTTAATTTACATTTCCCTGATAAGCAATGGTGCTGAGTGTCTTTTCATGAGCTTTTTTTTTCCATCCATATATTTATTTTGGCAAAATGTCTGTTCATTTCTTTTTCCTGTTGTTATTGGGTTGTTTTTCTTCTTGTTGAGATGAAAGGCCTGTTACATATTTTAACAACTTCCTCCCCCTGCTCCCCTTCCTGGCAACCCCAGGTGTGTTCTCTCTCTCTGCATGTCCAATGGACCACTGTGATCCTTCTTCCCTTTCTTCTTTCTCTCTTAGTTCCCACTTGTGAGTGAGGACATACGGTGTTTTTTCCTGTGCCTGACTTATTTCCTTTAACATAATTTTCTCCCAGCTCATCCATGTTGCTGCAAATGGCAGAATTTCATTCTTTTTTATGACAGAGTGGTATTCCATAGTGCATATATACCACATTTTTCTTACCCAGCCATCTGTCGATGGATATTTAGGTTGATTCCATATCTTGGCTATTATGAACAAAGCTGTGATGAACATGGGAGTGCAGGGATCCCTTTGACATGATGATTTCCAGTCCTTTGGGTATATACCCAGAAGTGGGATTGATGGATCACATGGCAGTTCTACCTTTAGTCGTTTGAGGAAACTTCATACTGTTTTCCATAATGGTTGTACTAATTTACAGTCCCACTTTGTAAGTGGATATATAGTGATATGTCATTATGGTTTTAGTTTACATTTCCCTAATAAGCAATGGTGCTGAGTGTCTTTTCATGAGCTTTTTTTTCCATCCATATATTTATTTTGGCAAAATGTCTGTTCATTTCTTTTTCCTGTTGTTATTGGGTTGTTTTTCTTCTTGTTGAGATGAAAGGCCTGTTACATATTTTCATTGCAAGTCCTTTGGTAGGTTAATTTTTAGCAAATATCTTCTCCCATGCTCACCTTTTCATTTTTGTAACATAAACTTCAAAAGGGCAAACATATTTAATTTTGGTGAAGTTCAATTTATTAATGTTTTTCTTTTATAGTTGGTGCTTTTTATGTTTTATTTGATGGATCTTTGCCAAATTCAAGGTAACTAATATTTTCTCCTATGATTTTTTTTGGAAGTCTTATATCTTAACTCTTATAAGTAGGTCAATGGCTTATTTTGAGGAAATTTTTATGTATAAAGGGAAGGTAAGGGCTGAGGTTTATTTATTTATTTGCAGATGACTCTCCGGTTGTCCCAAAATCATTTTGTTGAAAAGATTTTCCTTTCCCCATTAATTAATTTATCACATTTGTCAAAAGTCAATTAACCACTTATAAATGGGTCTATTTCTGAACTGTATTCTTTTGTTTTGACTAATCTAGGCCCTTTGCATTTCTACATCAATTTTGGAAGCAGCTTGCTAATTTCTATACACACATACAAAGCCTGCTAAAGTTTTTATTGAGATTTCATTGAACCCATAAATCCATTTGATGAGAATTGACATCTTAACAATAGTGTGCTTTCCAATACATAAACATAGTATATTTATTTACTTACTTAGGCCTTCTTTAATTTCCTTTTTCCTATGTTTCATAGTATTCCGTGAACAGGTTGTACACATCTGTTCTCAAATTTATTCTAAGTGTTTTATATGTTCTGATGCCAATGTAAAAAATAAAGCTTGTTTCTAACATATAGAAATACAATTGATTTTTGTACATTGGCCTTTTATTCCTCAATCTTGCTAAGCTCGTTTATTAGTACTACTAATTTTTTCGTGAAATTCTTAGGATTTTACTCATAGATGATCATGTCATCTGTGAATAAAGACAGTTTCACTTCTTACTTTAGTGTATTTTACTTGCCTTATTGAAAAGGATGGAACTTCCCGTACAATGTTAAACAGACGTAGTAACAGCAAATATCTTTCCCTGTTTTTGGTCTTTATTCCAGCCTTTATTCTTTTACTATTAAGTATAATGTTAGTATAGGTCTTTTGTAGATCTCCTTTGTCAGAATAAAGAAGTTCTCTTGTGTTCCCACTTTGCCGAGATTCATCATGAATGGATGTTAGATTTTGTCAAACATTTTTTTTACACTATTATTTTATCACTTTTTCTTTTTTAGTTTGTAAGTATGG
>NW_007747184.1:0-12630 GCF_000696425.1 Galeopterus variegatus | reverse complement strand
GGAAAAAAAAAAAAAAAAAAAAAAAAAAAAAAAAAAAATTCTCACCTGAATTTTGGCTTTTTCTAGCCTGCTCCTCCAAATTCTTTCAGTCTCTGCCTAATTCCAAAGCTGCTTTCATATTTTCAAATATTTGTTATAAGCAACACCCCACTTCACTGGTAACAATTTTCTGTATTAGTCCACTCAGGGTCTCATGCTAATCTCTTCTGGAAACATTCTCATGGACACACCTAAGAAGACAGCTTTACTAGGTTTCTGAGTATTCCTTAATCTAATCAAGTTGACACCTATAATTAAACATCATATGTACTTGTCACATAGCAAGTGTTCAACAAATATTAGTTATTATTATAAATAATTATATTTCAATGTGATAAATGTCATATTCAAGGTGTCCAAAAAGCATTATGAAAGTACAAGGTAAATTATTCTTGCTGGAAGGGTAAGGTGAAGTTATAGGGAAGAAAAGACATTTGATCTGAGCATTAGTGGATGAAGAGAAAGCTGTGCAGAAAAGACTAGAAAAGAAATTCCAGATAAAGATACTAGGATGAACGTAGGCAAAAAAATATCTTCAATATCATTGCTCATGAGAAAAATCATTCTAGTGTTAGAACACAAGTTATTTTTATTGAAGAGGGAGTAGCAATCAGTTTAACTACTTTGAAATTAGAAAGGTATTAAAATAAATAATTATAATTACTTTCTAATGACCAGTGACTATGAATCAAGGTCTGTGTTAAGATCTTTGGTTGCACAATCACAATAACATTGTGACACTGTGGTAAGTGACATTATTATCCCACTTAAGGAATTGAGAAATAGAAAGATTCAAGGTCACTGTATTGCCACTACAAACTTATCATAGAAACATGATAAATGCTAAAATTAGGATTTAAACCCAGGCAGCATGACTTCAAAAACCATAACCCCTCCTAGACCATAAAAGCTTAGCTAAGAATACTGAATTTTATCTAATTCATTAAAAGGCCTCAAAATTTGCTCTCTGCATAAGTCCAGCAACCAACATACATGTATGAGTCTAAATAGCAAAAGATATTGAGAAATGTTAAGGTCTGTGAAACTGAAGAATACATACCCAAGCATAAGATATTCAAATTCAAATATTTTTCTAGCAAGATGAAACAGTCGAAGAATCATATCTGTACAGCTGGTCAGTTTTCACCTATGTTAAGAAGTGAAGTATTATGAAAAAATTTAGTCACAGAGTGACATAGTGGGTTTTACAATTTTAAAACTGCAAACAAAACAGGGTTGGATTGACAGGGTGACAGGTTGTAGAGAGATATGTATGGAAAAACAAAAATACAACTATCAGAGTAATCCATACAAGAAATAAAGTTCTATACTGGAGCATTGGCAGTGGGAAGGATTAAAGGTGACAACCAAAGACCTTTTTGATTGTCTAATGAGGCAAGCCTGTTATTTTGTTGAAAAATGTAGCTCACCAAGACCCTCTGATTCAGCTGTTATTCTGTGTGTTAAGAAATACAATCTTCTGGGAAAGTCCTTTTGAGTAGGGTGTTAGGAAGACCTCAAATCTCCCCTTAGTACCATTGGCTTCCTCTTGTATGCCTTAGAGGGTGTGTCACCTGATCCTTATACATCACTGGGACACACAGAGGCAGACCTATAATTCAGGCATGGTACCTAATATGAGTTTGTGGCAAAAATGCTTGTTAATGGAAATATTAATCCCAGGACTACCTGGGTTCAAATTATAGCTTGTCTCCATGCTAAATTTCTTCTATACTTCTATTTTTGTATGTAAAATAGATATTACCTTCCTCATAAGGAATCACAAAACAGTATTATGAATGTAAAGTGCCTAGCACAGTGCATGACAAGTGGAAAACATTTAATAAATGTGAATCATTTTTATTATAATTTCTGTTATTATAAAACCAGTTCATATAGACAGTGCTATGGTTTGAATGTTTTTCCCCTCCAAAATTCATATTGACATTTAATTGCCATTGTAACAATATTAAAAGGTGGGACCTTGAAGAAGTGATTAGGCTGCAAGAGCTCTGCCCACATGGGTGGGATTGGTGCTGTTATAAATGAATAAGTTTGACACCCCCTTGCCCACCCTAGTCTCTACCCTCTTGCCTTCCCCCATGGGATGCCATAGCAAAAAGGCTCTTGCCAGATGCTGGCATCTTGATGTTGGACTTCACAGTCTCCAGAACTGCAAAGCAATAAATTTATCTTCGTTATAAATAACCCAGTCTCAGGCACTCTGTTGTAGCAGCACAAATGGACTGACAGACAGAAATGATAAAAAGTAATACAAATGAATCCCTAGAGTATATAAAATAATTCTTTAACTTAACTTTTAAATAAAGACATATAAAATCAATATATGTTTATAGTAATACTTATCTTTCAATAAATGTTTCAAGTCTGATAGAAACATATAAATTTTAATATATATTTGTATAGAAGTATATAAACAACATAATTTATCTCACATTTAATAGTTGCTCCTGAATTGGATAAAAGCGTTAGAAAATAACCTCAACAAGTACTCCGTTCACATTTTTATATTTTCCTTTTGTAAGTTGGAAGCATAACCTTTTTTTTTTTTTTTCCTTTTAGTCTTTTTTTACTGACTGGTAACGGGATCGCAACCCTTGGTGTCACGCCCATACCGGGGACTGGCAATGGGATCACAACCCTCGGTGTTGCGCCCACACCGTGCTCAGCCAGTGAGCGGGAACCGGTCTCCACATGGGATCCAAAACCTCGGCGGGAGCGCCGCCACGCTCCCAAGCGGCGCACTCTCCAGTGCGCCACCGGGCCAGCCCTGGAAGCATAACCTTTTAATCTTAACGTGGCACCACCCTTTTTGGGGGCAGTCAATATGTGATGTGATTTTTTTTTAAAGACAAATTATAGTTTTCAACTTTTGAATGTCATACATATTGGTAGTTTTTTAGGATAATTACAAGATTATATTCCAGTTTTTATACTCCATTTGAATAGTTCTTTGGATTTTAGAAAAAGGGAATTAAACTATTGTTCTGATGAAAAGATAACTCTACCTTTCCTCCAGCAAAGTAGAATTGAAATCATGTAATCAGTCCTTGACTCTGTTAACATTATTTACCTATACCAACGAGATATAGTGTAAATTTAAAAAAAAAGAAAAGAAAGATCTGTTGTGACACTTTCTTAGTAGGCATTTATATTAACCTTCCATTGATCCTCTTTAGAATTCTCCTCAAAATTAAATTTGATAGCTAAGTTTGTTCATTGAAAATCTGTAAAATTTTTTCCTAACTTAATAGAGCACATTCTTATTATAAAATGTATGCACTGGATTCTGTGTGTGGTTTATGAATAAAAATCTTATATGAACAATATGATAGTGTCATTATTAGGACTTTCTGTATAAATAATATAGTTTATTTTTAATAGAATCAGCTTTTCAATGTCTGGGAAACTTATCTGAATTCAATCCAGTGCCTCTATGAGTAGAATGCCATTCAAACAATTCTATAAAAATTACATTATTGTTCTTTGATCTCCATATCAAAAATATTTTTAGTTTTATTTTTGTTTCAAGTGACATAGGACAATCGGATTTCTATGGAAACAAAAAATGATAAATTATGGCATTGCATTGAATACATGCTTTAAACAAAAGGTTGCTGCCCAAAGCACAGTCCTCTTGAATTTCATCAAATATTGGAAAAAGTGAATATATAAATTCTGGTCCATTATGTCCACTGGGACCCTGGAAACTATATGTGGATGACTAGGGCTGATGTTTATTGATTTGCAATGAATAATGCATACAAGAAACCAGGTGCTTGAATTTTCTCATTGGAACTTACTTCCAGTTGAATAGTATATAAGCAAACATAGAGTTGCTGCCTATTGAGATTTTTCTGTTTGTACACTACCTTCAAATAGATTCTTGACATCAAGAGCAAGAAATATCTTGGTCCTGGTATTTCAATGTGTTTTCTTTTCTTCTTTTTGCATATGAATAACACATTATGACTGCTGGTCAGTAGATAATAGACCCAATGCAGTGGCAGAGCACTCTTTCTGGTTTATCTGCCTTATAATCTGCAGTAAACAACCTCAAAGTGTGAGGTAAATGGATGTGGAGCACATTGTCATGAAGTACTAAAGCCCAAGTCACACAATCTGAGGCTACACTACAATAAAAAATAATTAGTAATTGCTAAATTTATTGAATGAAACTCAGAAACCCACTGTGTCAAGATTTTTTTCAGCAGGATGCATATACAGAAAAGCATATGTTAATATTATACTTACATTAAACAGCCAAAGATATGAAGTGATGATTTCTCTTGAGGGCTAAGAGGACAAGAAGTGATGGAATAACAGATAGGAAACTATGCTACCTACCCTAAGTGAACTATTGTGCAGTATTTGCATGTATTGAAACAACACACTGTACCTCACAAATATGTACAAATAAATGTTAAAATTTTTAAAATAAAATTTAAAAATTATACTTACATTTAACTCATACTTAAATTAAATATCACATATTAAATACAACTTTTTAAAAATGTAAGCATATTGACAGAAAGTGGAAAGAAACTCTAGCATTAGGTAGTTATGTTTTGTTCAGTTATTCCTAATAAAAACAACATACATTTAGGTGATAATCTGGATAATTTATACCTAAAAAAGTTTTTTGTTGAAATGTGTTTAAAAACAGGCTAATCTTCTCTTTGAATTTTGCTGATTTTGTTTGATTAACTTTTGAATCACTAATTTTATTCTGCATATGAAGACTAAACCAGGATTAAAATGAAAAACAAGTGAGAATAAAGTATGCAATAATCATTCTTTTTCCAATAAGAAAAATAGTTAACATTTACCCAGTATTTGCCAGGTGACAGGCACTGATTTAACCTTCCCATCAACCCTATGAAATAAATACTATTATATTCCTATTTTACAGATCAGAAACTGAGGTACATTAGGATTAAGAAATTACCAACACTGCACAGCAGGAATTCAAGCTTATGTGGTCCAGTTCCAAGGCTCATGCTCTTATCTACTATACTTTACTGCCTTGTATTGAAGCTTAAATTCCTCCATTTTTCTCACATGCAGCACTCAAGAATGATAGAATATATACAGAAGAAAATAGAGGAAGAAAGTTTTTATATAGACAAGTTTGAAAGCAACATAGGAAAGGAAATTAGACCCATGCAAACAATAGTTGTAGTTTTCCTGAATGTTTGCAATACCCAGAGGATAATTTTCTGGACTTCAATATTAACCATTAATCCAAATGTTTGTATCTTTTGCCATCTTTTACATCCTTGGCTCACATGTGGTTTATTTTTTTGATATCTTGAAGAGTCTGCAGATCTATGATTGACTATCAGTATAATGAGAAAAATTTCGTAAGCCTGGTGAAATTAATTTCCTAGATAATTTAAAAAATTCAGTAAGTTTTCAAACTAGTAGAGGAACTGTACTTTATTCTTAGAAAAATGTTGATCCATTACACATTGTTTGAGCAGAAAAATGCTATAATGCCAGCCGTTGACTAGTCTGATTATTTACTGGGCATTCATTGGTGAGCAGGAGATACCGAATTAGAAAACACATCCTTATTCAACAGTATATACAGATTTAAAAATATCATGTTTTAATGATAAATATATATTAGTTTTGACAATTAAAAATAAAATTTTATCTTAAAAATAAAAGTTTATCTTCATTATTCATTCACTTATCAATTTATGTAATATTTTTAATGCCTCATTACCACACTTAGGCACTGTTCTCAGCATTTAGGACACAGAGGGGAACCAGAGAGGTGTAGTCCCCATGTTGCCAATAATCTTAGCATTCAGGACACCATTACAATGATACAATCAAAAGATGATAAAGATCTAACTGAGAAGATAGATTAAAAGGAAGTTCAGATGTAAAGAAGGATTAAGGATGAAATGCTAGGTCTTGAGAACTGAGTATGAAAAGAAAGAGGGAGATAAAACCAACCAAGAGGGAAACTTGAAAGAAAATATTTGAAAACATTCTTTAAACATTTCATGACAAATCATACCTGAATGGATACATCAACAACATAAGGTATATCTAAAAGTAGTAACTGGCATTATATTTAGAATTTAGAATCACTCTAATTAAAGCAGTTATTCTTGCAATTAGTCTATTATAAATGCACTATTTCTTGAGAAACCCAAGTGATGTTATCCTCCATATACCCATTAAATGGGGAAATAGTTGAGAGTTGAATAGACAATACAAAGGATCTGAAATCCTTGAACCTTATTTATGAATGCCCTCTTTCCACTTTTCCATTTTGTTCCTAATAAAATATATTCAGGCGGTACAATTTAAGCAGTGGACTTCTATCACTTTTATTAGAATTTGGGGCTATACACCTATCCAATTTTATAATAAACTTGGCTGCATGGTGTGGAAAAATATTGCCTAAGATAGATGCATACTTAGTGACTAGTACTACAGATATTCCAATGACTTTACAAAAAAATTGCACGTTTGAATCTCAAGCTGTAATGTTTGACCTCTATCCTAGTTGAGGAATGTTAGTGCAGAAGGAATAGTCTCACTAGGAAGAAGAAGGAAGTGCAAGAGCAAGAGAGTTGACACAGGGTGCAGCACATGGCTGGTGTAGGCTGCCTAACATCGGACCCGGTAGGTCAGGGAGTCCGTAAGAGAAACAGCGCTATCTCTGACTTAGGAGAACGTAAAAGGGAAAATCAAGGAAAAGGATGAGAAGACTCCAAGAGGCAAAAGAATGTTGCAGGGAAATATCACCATACTCTGCTAGTTTATAAACATAAGACCTACACATAATTTTGCACTTTTGAATTTCAGTAAATAAAAGAAAGTATAAGAAATATGAGAATATTAGAAAACTTCACAGAATATTATACATTAGGAAATTTAATTTTAAAGATCCTGAAGCAGATAAACATCTGAAAACTATTACAGAAACCAAAACAAAGTTTAGAAGCTAGTTGGAATTCCCAGTATGGCTGAGAAACAATAATGCCTAGAGATTAAGATCATAGACCACCTAGTCTGGAAACTGGCCATACCTTGGGTAAATTAATTGTAATTAAAAACTTGAGTCGCCATGAAATAATTGGCTTATGACTTGTGAAAATGAAGACTATAGTCTCTACCCATATTTTCATTATGCCTATAGTCTATGAATTTTTATGTAATTTAAGTATTTGTCTTCTGTCTAAAAATTCACTGATCTTATTATGTAAGATACACTATGATATTAAATTTTGTAATCTGAAGAATATTGAGTTGGGAGCATGTCAGAACTAGAAGCAGTTACCTATAGTACATTGCAGGCAGGTGAGTGTATTTTGGGACACATATACAACAGTTGTATTAAATTAGGGAGAAGCATTATCTCTCTGCTCTCTCTGCTTCCACCATCTTGCAATGTGGGACCCCTGGGTCACTGTCGCCACCACCAGATGAACTGTGGATTTCTCAGGCTCAGAAACTATAAGTGATAAATTTCATTTTTTTATAAATAAAAAAAAAATTAGGCAGAAGCAGTTTTAATTATGCAAAGAAGTATGTATATAGGTTTTAGGCAGCCAAAGTGGTAAGCTACAGTGGAAATTTGTACTGCTGTTGTTGGCCAGTAACTGAAGACTTTTTTCTGCTTCTTTTAGACCTTGTCATGTAGCTCACCAGTTGATGACTAAAGCTAAGCCAGTCACCTGGTACCACTTGGTGTGAGCCTGGAGTGAATATCTGACCCTGAATCTAGATAACCCCAAAATTACTCAACCAGTGACGGCTGTGTTATAATCTGGCATACGCTGAAAACAGTGACACCAAAATAAAAAAGTTCATCAGTGCTGTATTAAGTGTCTCATGATGGTGACTCTGGATTTGTGGCAATCATTTGTGCTCCAATATAGAGTGGTGTTCTAAAGGTTTGGGGGAGATTACTTTCTGTTCTGAACTTTTCTCTCTTCTCTCCCACTTCCTGAGCTTAAATTACTGAGCTTTCCATAGATTCTGTAAGCTTTATATTATCCTTCCAATAATCCATCTTCTAATTACATTAATTGGAATGTATTTCTGTAATTTGCAGCTAACAACCACGATGGCACATGCATTGACTGAAAGTAGTGTGTGTCAGTGTTTAGGGGTCTCAAGTAAATCTGAAAAGTTTTAAATAGGAAAGATGATATGGTGGAATAAAAATGATCAGACTGAGATTTCCTGACAAATAAGATAGTATTGATTTTTAAGCAAACTCAAATAAAGCATTTATGTAAATTTTAACCATTTGTATAGCTTCAGTTTACTGGGCAATTTCAGCTTATGTCAGGCTGACCTCTGGAAATATAGAGTTAAATAATGTTATCAAGACAGTAAACATTTTTATCTTGTTGCCGCCTTATTATCATAATACTATCTTTTGTTCTTTTGTATTGTTCATTTTTTTTATAAAACAATAAAACTTGAAAAAGCATATTTTAATACAGCAATGGGTAAGGGAAGAAAAGAAAACCAAGCACAGATTTCCTGTGAAGGAAGAAAGTTTTGGAATAATTTTTCTTCTCTTTGCCATTTGATTGATGGGCAATAAGTACTGGGAAGAAAAGCACTTATGATACTTAGCAGTAGGAAAGATAAAGGAAACATGCACTTATTTGGTGATTTTAACATATTGCTCTGTGGTAATGTTTTTGTATCAGTTGATAAAAATTTTCATACAGCAGTACAATGAATGCATTATACACTATGACAGATATTGACTAAAATATCTTAACACCAATTTAAAAGCTCTATAATATTATTATAATGGACAGTTGGATTTACCAAGAGCAGAATCTAGAAAAGTGTATTTACTTCCAAAGCAGTCATACCCTTTTGAAAATTGCTCTCCTTCATTAAATTCAGGAGGAAAATGATCCCATATAGCCAATGTATTATAAATGAATTCTTATTAAAATGTTTAATTTTATATTTAATATAAAAACATTCCAGATGGTAGTGGGAAAGGGTACAGGAATAAAAAATAAAAGAGAAAACCTAAAAGATATAAAATATGGAAATAGAAGTCTCAAAATATGCATAAGGAATGAAGAAGGGAAAAAAATATGATGGAGGGAAAAATAAATAAGGGAAAATATTTGGAAAAAATGAGGATAAATTGCACAGAATTAAAGAAAATGAGAGGCCTCAAATTATGTGTGTGTGTGTGTGTGTGTGTGTGTGTGTGTGTGTGTGTGTGTGTGTGTGTGTGTGTGTGTGTGTGTGTGTGTGTGTGTGTGTGTGTGTGTGTGTGTGTGTGTGTGTGTGTGTGTGTGTGTGTGTGAACATGTGTGTCTATGTGTGTGTATAAAATATCAAGCAAAATAAAAATCCACTTTAAAGGTATTATAGAAAAATTTATAACATTAAAAACCAAAAGAAAAGCCTAAAAGCATCTAAAAGGAATGCAGTTATCATTTATGAATGAACAAAATTAGTTTGACATTAAACCTCTCAAGAGCAACTCTAAATATGATAAATGACTTTTACATGTTAAACAAAAAGAACTTTGAGGCAAAATTTGTGTGCCCCAAAGAACTGTGTTTTTTGATTGCTTTGTAAAATATAAATATAAGTCCTTTATCAACTACATGATTTCCAAATATTTTCTCATAGTTTGAACCTTGTATTGTTATGCTTTTATGAGTGTCATTTGAAGATCAGATCATTTTAAAAGTGAAAATATCAGTTATTCTGATATATGGATCTTGCTTTTGTATTCATACCTGAGAAAAATTTGCCTAATCCAAAGTCAGAAAGATTTTCTGTTTCTAGTAGACATACTGTATTATCAATTTTTCATGTAGATGTTTCATTGTGAGTTAATTTTTATATATGGTGGTAGGAATAAGAATCAAAGCTTATCTTTACATGTCTATTTAGTTGATTCAGAACCATACATGAAAAAGAATATTTTTTTCCTTTAATGAATAGTCTGCATCTTTGTTGCAAATCAGTTTTTCATATGCAAATCTAGTTATGAACCCTCAGTTCTTCTCTCTATACCAATTTGTCTACCACTGTGTGAATACCTGTGTTGGTTATTGAACTTTTATAATCAGTCTTGAAATCAAGTATATTAGTCCTCCAAGTTTAATATCCTTGTTTACTAATTCTAACATTTATGTCAATTCTGATTGATTGAGGTTAAATCTCATTATGTGTCCCATTGTTCCACTTATTTGCATGCCTGAATAAGTTTTATTATATTTCGGACATTGTGAATTTTACCTTGTTGGATGTCAGATATTTTTGTTTACCTGTTCTTGAGCTTTGTTCTGGGATGCTGTTTACTTGGAAATATTTTTTTTTCTTCCTTATCTTGCTTTAAATTTGTTTGGCAGGATCAGAGCAGTGTTTAGTATAAGGTAAATAATTCCCCACTACTGAGGCAAGATCTTTTTGTGTACTCTACCCAACTCTGCATGAATTATGGGATTTTTCTCTTAGGCTGATGGAAATAGCAATTATTTTGGCCTTCTATGAGAACCAGGGGCCATTTTCTCTAATCCTTTCTGCTAGTTCTTTCCTTAGGTGCAATCCTCACAAGCATGTACTCTCCTTAATCTGTAGGGGTCCTCTGAGAATCTCCAGAAGTTCTTTCTCTTTGAAGCACTCTCCTCTGTGGTTCTCTGTCCAACTCTAGCTTCTTTCTTCTTGAACTTTTAGCCTCACATCCTCAACTATGGGAGTCTGCCAAACTCTTCCAAGGTTCCTCCTCCACGTGCTGATATCTGGAAGCTCTCCCAAGGAAATAAGCTGGAGCTATATTAAAGCTCACTCCCATTTCTGGCTTTAGATACACTGTCTTTTATTGCTTAATAACCATTTTCTTGAAAACCATTGTTTTAAATATTTGGACTGGTGTTTTAGTTGTTTCAGACAAAAGGATAATTCTAGTCTTGGTTATATTTTCTTGGCTGATATTGCTTTTGTTTTCAAGTCTGCTAAGAGAAGGAAATTCTAGTGGCTTGCTTTTGCTTCTTCATATATAATTGGCCTACCATAGTTTCATGATCAGGGACCCAATGTGTGTATTTAACCAGTTGAGGAAAACGACTATCCCAGTTTCACCATAGAGTAGTTTTCCAAATTCACTGAGCTCAAATTCTACTCATCATCTGACCTCAATTGGCCCCCAGTGAAGAATTATGTCATTTGAGATTTTAAGGGACTAATAAAGAAATGGTTCTAGAGATCCCCAAATATTCTGGATGTTTTTCTTTACCTAAGGTAGAGATATAATTTTAAATGGTTACAGGTAATTTGGGGGAATATTTGATTAAACATGTACTGTCTATATGTTTAATAGTATTACAGCATTCTTTCTCAAACTCAATTTCTTTAATAATGGAGTAATTATTCTGGGAATTGGCTTGGTTTCGGAAACTTAATGAGAGGCTGAGCTCCCCATTGTACCGACAATTCATGTTTCTGCTCACTGGGCCCAGAATTTTCCTGAGTCAGTTCAAATAATATTTCAGTCGACTACCTATCCATTTTGTTCAAGACACATTGTGGTGGTAATTTATCTATCACCAAAGATCCTTGTGGGAAAAAATATTCTAATCATTATTCTAGTCCTGTTGCTCATTGTGTAACAGGCTGAACAGGAGTGACTCTGTTTTGTTAAACTTCTAAATGAAAAAGTTTTTTTTTTCTTACTCTTGTAACCTGAACCACATAGCTTGCAGCTGGACATTAGAATACAATGATTCTTGCTCACATAATTGATAGAACATAATGACTTTTGCTCACACTGTACATAGAATAATTATAGGAGAAATTATTAACCCAGATGGACATTCTTTACTAGCTTACTAACTAAATCTTTTTGAGGTTAACAGGAACTGAATCTGTGATTTGACTTCATGGAGGATGGTTGCCATGAGTCAGCTCCCACCCAAGAAGTTCTTTGATGTTTATCTGCAATTTTATGATTATGCCTGCACATCCCTGCTTAGAGCACCCCGTCCCTTCAGCCTGTCACTATAAAACCCTTCGGCAAGTCTGGGAAAAGTGGAGATGGCCTTTGAGACATAAGTCCACTATTTCCTCAGGCTGCTGGCTTCCTGCTTAAAGTCTACCTTTCCTTACACCAACAGTTGTCTTTTAATTATTGGCTATTGAGCAGCAAGCACCTGGACCTTTGGAGTTTTGGTAACAATTATGGCAATTTCAATCACCTGATTCTTAAGCATTGCCACTTGGCTTCTTTCTGACTCTGCATTTACATTATTTCTATTGAAATAAAGGATATTATTCAATGGGCAGCAACTTTCTCCATCTTCTTTGACATTCAGAGTATAACTACTGCAGAGATTTTCAAAGATATTGTTTCGTATGGTAGATCTATCTTCAGCTGTTTAAGGAACCTCCAAACCATTTTCCATAGGGGTTGCACCATTATGCATTCCCACCAACAATGTAAGAGAGTTCCTTTTTCTCCGCAACCACGCCAGCATTTATCTTTCGGTGTCTTTTGGATTTTGGCCATCCTAACTGGGGTGAGATGGTATCTCAGTGTGGTTTTGATTTGCA
>NW_007747183.1:11923-12630 GCF_000696425.1 Galeopterus variegatus | reverse complement strand
GGTATTATATATCTATGTACATACAGATATATTTTTGATCTAAAGTTTTCTGAAACCAGTGTTAGATTCTGTCCATATTTAAACTTTACATTTTCTACAATAGCCAAAAATTGAACAGAATTATTTAATTATTAGACCTATTTGAAAATAACAATATCAACAAAAGAGCATTTTAACCAGAATATGGTTGTTTCTCTTCAATTGGCCCTTTCCCCTTTAAATGAGGTGAGGTAAATCCTAATTGTTGAACTATTGGATTTGCAGAAATATTTTCCTCACTAAATTGGAAACAGAGTGCATCAGAACAGAAAAGAGAAAGCAAAGAGATTAAAAATTCAATGGTCTGTATTTTTGTTTACTTGCAGTAGATGTAATTCTGTGCAGTGTAAACATTTCTAAATAATTCTTCTATATGATTATTTTTAATTGTTAATTCACTTAGGTGTAATTAGAGTCAAGACATTTATTTTTTTAAATTAAGCACTTGTAGAACTACACAAAGCAAAAATAAACGGTATGAAGAGGTAAATTTAATAGAGAACAAATACGAAATTTGAGCAAAAAGGAAAAAAAAATTATCTTCAAGGATCAGAATAGAAATGAGCCTTTATGTAACTGAAAAGAAAAGTATTAAGAATGCAAATGTTGTTTTGGACAAAGAAGTGGAAAAGAATCAGGATGCTAGAGACTATCAGTGATATCAACCA
>NW_007747183.1:7738-11067 GCF_000696425.1 Galeopterus variegatus | reverse complement strand
AAATTTCTGATTCTAAGTGATCTGTTCTTTCAACCACTCAATATTATTGAACCAATAAATTGCCCCACACAGAAGTCTATAAAAATTGCCGGTGAAGACTTCAGAATGTATGTTTAAGGCATAGGGAGGAGAGAAGATGCTCTCCGGATCAGTGGTGTTGGCACCAAGGGATGGCACAAAGTGTATACAGTTACATATGTCCTGGAAGTTATATTCCTGGAAGAAAAAAAAAAAAGTTGAAGCACTCTCACTTGTCCAGCCATGCCCAAACTGGACATCTCCTAGAACCACCTACAGCTGCCACCCCTCTGCAGCTGCAGCCCCCCGCCTTGTCTCACCCTGTGTTTATCACACACTGTTGAAACAGAATTTCTCTTCTGCTTTTTTTCTTGCTGTAATTTTCCACCCTAAGATAGAGTACCCTTAACCCTGCTATAAAACCCGGAAATGTAACAATATAAAAGAGAGAGCCCTGCTGCTTTCAGGGCTCAGCCTTTGTGATATTAGTCTGCTGAGCTAAGGCCAGTCTGTCAATAAGCTCTGCTTCCTGTTGAAGCCTCGGTGTCCCACGTCTTTGAAAGAATTCACAGACATGCTGCAACAGAGGTAGTGAACAGGGGAAAAACAAACAAACAAACAAACAAACAAAAACAAAACTGGTATTTCCAGTCTCAGATATACCCATGTTTCCTTAAGATGTATAGCAGAAAATACAGTTTTAGCATTACTAAGAGAACTGAGTTTTGGTAGTTATTTCCTCACAGTGTCAATGCAGGACAACAGATACTTCTTTGCTAACCAACAACGTGGCCAAGTAAATCCCTACATTCCTCTGATTCTCCAGATAGTCCTTGCCAACGCTGGCACCTGGCACAAAGTATAAAACAAACCAGCCCTAAAGTGTTCTCTGCCTTTGCTATCTGAGTCCTACATGTGTTGCCAATCTAAATTAAACATTTGGCAAGGTGTCAATGCAGGACAACAGTTTCTTCTTTGCTAACCAACAACGTGGCCAAGTAAATCCCTACATTCCTCCAATTCTCCAGATAGTCCCTGCCAACACTGGCACCTGGCACAAAGTATAAAACAAACCAGCCCTAAAGTGTCCTCTGCCTTTGAAATCTGAATGCTACATGCGTTGCCAATCTAAACTAAACACTTGGCAATTATTTATTTACAAAAAGAACTGCTTTATGCAATTGATTGATTAACTCTCTTTCAATATGCATCTTCTAGTTAAGGACAGAATGTCAGCTTGGAGGTAGATTTCTTTTGTTTATTTGAGTCCAAATAAATGCATTGCTTTTCTACAATTGCATATTACTAAAGTTATGCAGTTTCTCCCAATATTACAATCTCGTTTGTAACTAAAAGTCATTAAAATTGGAGAGTTTACTACTAAGCTACCTGTAAGAAAGGAACCAATATTTTCACAGGTTTAAACATACACTAGGATTCATTGCCTTATTTTGACATTTTGTATTCCTAAAACCCATGTGAGAATACTGACACACAGGGGCATAACGGACTTATGTTGAGGCCTCTTTTGAGTGTAAACTGTATTATGAACAGCAATATCTGAAATATTTGTAGGCATACTCAATTACCTGGGTGAGCTCCTTATTCTTTAGAAACAATAATAAATATTGGATTAAGCAAAACCATTCCTATCCAGTCTTATCCTTGGTTGGCTGGTCTTTCCTTCCTTCATTTCTTTCCTTCCTTCCTTTATTTCTCCTTTCCTCCTTTCTTCCCTCTCTTCCTCTATTTCTGCCTTCTTCCTTTCATCTTTCCCTTTCTTCCTTCTCTGCACTTTCCCTTTGGTTGAGATTCAACTTTTTACCATCCTGTGGTTGAGGCTGATGAGAATCCAAACTCACCTAGACCAGAAAGAACAAGAAAGAATTCTGACATGTTCTGGGTTGGAGAACTTACACAATAAACCTTCCTTTAGTAGAACTTCATTTCAGTGTTGTACTAAGTGATCCTTCCCTGCAGGGATAAGTTGTGAAGGAACAAAAAAGGTAAAGGGAGTAAAAAATCATGACATGCTATATAAATTACAACCCCACAAGTTTATAATCCACAGCTTTTCTCCACCCTGTGGGGTAATGAATCATTAATACTAATGGGAACATTCATATTTATCTTTTAAAAGTTTGACAGATTGGGCCGACCCCGTGGCTCACTCGGGAGAGTGCGGTGCTGGGAGCGCAGCAGCACTTCCGCCATGGGTTCGGATCCTATACAGGGATGGCCAGTGCGCTCACTAGCTGAGTGCGGTGCGAACGACACCAAGCCAAGGGTTGCTATTCCCTTACCAGTCACACACACACAAAAAAAACAGATTAAAAAATTGAGAAGGACTTTTTAAAAATGCTGTCTCACACTTGGTTAACTAGAAAATAAGTCTTCTAGCCCTTTCTCAGGGCACAAACTATTTCATTCAATTTTTAGGTATAAATTTGAGAGATGAAGGAGAACTTTCACAGACTATTGCCTTATTTATCTCTATTCCATTTTCTACTTTTTTCACTAGAAAAAAAAGGAAAAAGTGAGCAAACACCTTCCAATAATTTGAGTCAGGAATTGTAAGTCCAGAGAGTTATCCAGAGTTGTGCTAATTGACTGAAAAGGCTGTATTCTTATCATTTTCTAGAATCCAGATTCTCTTGATTTCCTGATGAAAATTATAAATCATTTTAATAGAAAATAAACATATGCTTTCAATATGCTTTGTGTATATTCAATTTCAAGAGTTTCACGGATCTCATAGAACCCATTCATGGACCTTCTAAATGGACCCAATTTTATGATTTTATAAAAGACTTTAGTATTATAATGTAAATTGTTTGAATAGTAGATAATTATGGATATTATAAGTCACTGATTACAGTCCTTAGGGAGTCAATCAGGTATTTTGTTTATTTAGTTTATTTATAGACAGAGTGACCAACATAATTTATCATTCAAACCAGGACACTTTAGAAAGTGAATGAGACATCATTACTAATCCAGCCAAGACAACAGGAAGAATCCACAGTATTACCAGGCAAGCCAAAACATATTGTTCACCCCATATATATTCTCCCAGGCTAAAATATGTGTTCAATTGCATGTTATATGCCATGTCTCAGGCCCTAATAAAGAAAAATTGGCTCTCCCCAATTTCGGAGGCTGATAATGATTGTACCCAATTATGAAGGCAAGTAATTATATATCAGATTACTTATTGTTGAGATATTAGTGATGGATCAGCTAAGTGGTTCATGAGTACTTTAGTAAATAAATACCCACACCTCATGGATAGAATTTTTTCACTTATGTGA
>NW_007747183.1:4186-7195 GCF_000696425.1 Galeopterus variegatus | reverse complement strand
GAGACATCATTACTAATCCAGCCAAGACAACAGGAAGAATCCACAGTATTACCAGGCAAGCCAAAACATATTGTTCACCCCATATATATTCTCCCAGGCTAAAATATGTGTTCAATTGCATGTTATATGCCATGTCTCAGGCCTTAATAAAGAAAAATTGGCTCTCCCCAATTTCGGAGGCTGATAATGATTGTACTCAATTATGAAGGCAAATAATTATATATCAGATTACTTATTGTTGAGATATTAGTGATGGATCAGCTAAGTGGTGCATGAGTACTTTAGTAAATAAATACCCACACCTCATGGATAGAATTTTTTCACTTATGTGACTTTATTTCACTGTGTATGGCTTGTATCAGAACTTCTCAAAAATTCATAGGGATATAATCATCTAGGGATTTTGATAAAATGAATATTCTGACTCAGTATGTCTGGAGATTCTGCATTAACAAGCTCTTAGTAATAGTAATGTTGTTGGTCCAGTGTGTACACTTTGAGTAGCAAGAGCCCATACTAAGCTCTGGAGACATCTATTGTTTTGGAGCTATTTATAATGAGTCACCACAGGCAATTGTAACAGCATTGATATGGTTATCTTATGGAAAGAAAATGGAATGATTTAAATGATTTAAAGAGGTTAGAAATAATTAGACAGTGATAAAAGTCATGGAAAAAATGAGTCAGTTTGTTCTAGTTTAATGTTCTGGTTCAACTACCTGTAAGAATCAGTTTTCTAAACTACTCTGTAAAATAGGAATCATGATAATTCTCACTGAAAGACATTGGGCGATCATAATAAAATAACAAATTCACAGTGTCCAGCTCAAAGCAATCATTTCAAATTTTTAAGTAGATTTCTTCCTTCTTTTCTACTTTCATTCTTTGTTTTCTTTTTTCATAAAGTATTTTCATGACTTAATTTAATCTATATCAGGAAATAAAGATACAGATCCCGCCCTTAGGAAACACTGTCTAGTGGAGAAAAGAGAATATAATACAAAATTAAGGTTCATATAAAAACATACAAATTTCGGTTGTGATAAGCATTAGGGAAGACACATTTTCATGCTATAATTTGGGGATTTGTCCAGACAGATTTTCCTGAGAGATCAATAACTTAATTGTGGTCTTAAGTAAAAGCATAAACTAGTTGAAGAGGAATGCATGGGAAGACCATTCCAGTAGAAAAGACACAGGCAAGAAGAGCAAGAACAAATTCAAGGTGGCTGAAAGCCAGAGATCAAGGAAGACCAGGCTGCAAAATGTGTGGTAGCACACACTATCAGTACGTAACCTAGACCGAAAAACACAGTGGAAAAACATGCAAACAAGCCCCAAATCAAGAAAAGAGTATGTGCCTGGCTCATGGAATAAGTAGATACTATCAGTTATTAAGATTTGCTTATTTTTAAGTCGTTATTTTTCACTGCAATTACATGACTAATAATTTGATAATAAAATATTATTTAGTAACTTCTGTCTAAAGTTTATATCCTACCGATCAACTGATACCTCTGTCAATAATATAGCAAATGTATGACATAACCAATGTAAACAACTTCTGGTAGAGACCACAATGAGCCAGAATATTGGCAGGAATAGACAATTAAAATGCATTGCAAAATGGCTAACACAGGTTAGCCAAATTTTGTTAGGAACACAGTATATATTGCCAACTGTTTCTCTACATATTTTACATTTCATTGAGTATATTGGGCATCTGGTGACTTGTGCTACATTCACGGTCATAGTCAAGAGTGCAGAAAGGTGAGAACTTCACACGAATTCATTAGTAACACCTGGGACTCACAGAGTATTAAGAAAGCA
Organism: Galeopterus variegatus; assembly: GCF_000696425.1. Taxonomy (NCBI): domain Eukaryota; kingdom Metazoa; phylum Chordata; class Mammalia; order Dermoptera; family Cynocephalidae; genus Galeopterus; species Galeopterus variegatus. Next base: position 5,365 of record NW_007747183.1, on the reverse strand, counting down.
CATTAATCAGGCAAATGGACTAGCATAAGAATGATTTCTGGGCCGGCCTGGTGGCGCACTGCTACAGTGTGCCGCTTGGAAGCGCAGCAGCACTCCTGCTGAGGGTTCGGATCCCACATCCAGACCAGTTCCCGCTCACTGGCTGAGCGAGGTGCGGGCGCAACGCCGAGGGTTGCGATCCCGTTGCCGGTCCCGGTCCAGTACGGGTGAGGGTGGCGGTGCGGGCGACACCAAGCCAAGGGTTGCGCTCCCCTTACCAGTCACGAAAAAGACAGAAAAAAAAAAAAAAAGAAATGGAATGATTTCTTATAACCCTGTTGCACATCAACTATTATAAAGTGCTTCGACTGTAAAGTGATGGCTCTCTTACCATATGGAGATTCTAGAAGAGTAATCTCACATAGTAAAATGTCATGAATAAATACATTATAATACTGCACTTAACTATAAATGGGACATTTTATTTAAGAGCACAATGAAAACAACTTTATTTCCTTCCTTCCTTCCTTCCTTCCTTCCTTCCTTCCTTCCTTCCTTCCTTTTTCAGAGAGATTTGTGACAATTATTCTGACCTTACTTCCTTCCTTCCTTCCTTCCTTCCTTCCTTCCTTCCTTCCTTCCTTCCTTTTTCAGAGAGATTTGTGACAATTATGCTGACCTTATGCTGATGCTGCATTGAGTGATAGAGAAACTTTCTCAAGATTCTCAATTAAGGTAGAGAATATATGGATTCCAAGTTATTTTGTTAATTTAGAAAAATTGGTCAAAAATCAAAAAGAGAGAAATGAGTACAATTGACACAAAGATCTTTTAGTATGAACACAATAGTGAGAACACAGTTGTTTGTACAACATAGGGTTAAAAGTGACAATATTTTAAATTTCAAGGATTATCATTATCATTTTTTTGACTAATCCCCATCCAATAACTAAGCAACATTTATCCTACTTTCCTAATTTAATGAAACACTGACAACCATCCATCCAGAAGCTGTATTCAGAAACCTAGGAGAGTCAGCCTTAATTCTTCTCTCCCTTTGTTTATCAAGTCATTAACAGTTGCCAGTGCCATTTAAAAATATCTCTTGAATTAATTGGCTTCTCCTTATCACCACTGTAGCTACCATCATCCAAGCAACCATTACTCCTCATTTGGACACATCCAATTCTCTGTCCCCTT
>NW_007747183.1:0-242 GCF_000696425.1 Galeopterus variegatus | reverse complement strand
CACACTCCATCCTGTCTGAGAGGAGAATCATCCCTTTGTCCAGTGTCTCCATGCTGTAGACGTTACCTGTCCATTAGTCACTTAGTAGCTGCCTTGGTTAACCGATGGACTATTGCAGTATCACACTGCTTGTGTTCAAATAACCCTCATTTTATTTAATAATGGTTTCAAAGACCAAGAGTAGTGATGCTAGTATCTTGTTTTAATTGTTCTATTTTATTATTAGTTATTATTGCTCATTG
>NW_007747182.1:12411-12630 GCF_000696425.1 Galeopterus variegatus | reverse complement strand
TTTTTTGGATATAGAATTCAGAGATTGCAATATTTTATTTTCCTTTTTATCACTTAGAAGTATCCATCCTTTATACATGGCCTCCATTATTTCTTATGTAAATTCAGCCATCATTTTTAATCATTGTTCTCATGTGTATAAGGCATCTTTTTTTGGCTGCTTTCAAATTTTTTTCTTTATCTCTCATTTTCAGCAGTTTGACTATACTATGCTAAGATG
>NW_007747182.1:9574-10542 GCF_000696425.1 Galeopterus variegatus | reverse complement strand
CTTTTGCTCCAAGTGACTTGTAATATTTGATTGGATGCAAAACACCATTATAAAAGGACAATAGAGAGTGAAGTAAATGATATTTATGCCTAGAAACGGCATGCCTCTTCTCCTACCAAGCCTTTGGCCTAGGACTTTAAATCAGTCAAGTCTGTGCTAGGACTTTAAATCAATCAAGTCTGTAGTTAAGCTGGGTCTTGAATTTGTTGTTGCTTTAGTTAGATACAAATTGTCATCAAATTTGACTTATTAATGAGCATAATGCCTGGAATGCCTGGAGCAGTTATGGTGCCTCAGAGAGGATGCCTTTCTCAGATCTCTTCCTCCCCCGTGGTAGTAGACAGTCACTACCCAGTACTTTGTGTAAGGTCTGGAGTGTCCGTAGGGTTTCCTTTACTCCTCTGGCCTGGCCCTCAGGCTTTCATGGGCTTCATAGGCCTGGGTCTCAGCAAAGATCTCTCTCCGCTATCCTGCATGTGATCTTGTTGATGATCACTAGGTGAAGAAAGCCTGTAGAAAAGTGTGGAAAGGTAAGTACAGATTCTCCCTTGGTATGAAACCTGGTATAATAAATTATCTTAACAACTCACTCTTGGTCTTTAAAACTGTGTTATATGTTCAGCCGTTTTCATCTTAACTATGTCTAGTGAAAACTCTTCCATCTACTGCTGCTCTGCCAAGAATGAAAACAGCCATGGGTCTCTTCTTTTCTAGAAAGGGTTTATCACATTTTGAAATTTTGGTTTATTATATTATTTTGAATCCTCAGCTCTCTTAGGGGCTTAAATGACTATGATATCTTAGGCTATATAGCTTTTTCTCATGGTTAAGTAAGAACAATGTTCTTTTGTGGCTTATAACAACCTGAGAAGAAGCAGTTATTCAGTTATTTCCCAGATTACTTTTTAATTTTTTTTTGAAATTTATTTTTAATTGTGCATATTTATGCAGTGCAGAATGTTTTAATA
>NW_007747182.1:2548-7899 GCF_000696425.1 Galeopterus variegatus | reverse complement strand
GGAATTTTGATTATTTACATTCACATTTAATTGAAATATTAAGATGGTTGAGAAGTATGTTTTTCTAGAATGTCAAAATTGCTTATCTCACATTTATACTTTGCTTTTAAGTTATAGAAAATCAAAGTCAGAGCATTTGCGCAGTAATGCCAGTCACCAGTACTTTCTACATATCCCGCATCCTTGTCAGTTATTAAATCAGTGTGCTTCATTTTCCCAGCTCTGCCTTATGCTGCTGCTGAAGTGATGTGAACAGTTGAAGCAACTGCTTGAATTTTGCCTGAATTTCTCAAATAATCCAAGCAGAAATAGAAAGTTTGCTGGAAGCACTATTGTTATCCTTCTTTTCACAAGTTGAGTCATCCCCATGCCTGTCAATCAAACGTTCTCTGTGTTAGACGGTTCCACTCTCTTAACCACCATTGCTCAAAATGTCTAGACCTCATACATTTTCTTATTTTATTCTTGGAAACACTCTTTGAAAATATAGGCCTCACTTTAGATAGAGAGTAAATATATACAGAGAAATGTTCTCTGACACATATGAGTTTTTTAAATAAAATATTTTATTTAACATTTCTATATAAAATTTTCCAACCTTTCATACCAGCATGATTACACTTTCTCTGTTATATAAGTCGTTATTAAAATAGACATATTATATGCAGCTATAAGGTATTCTGAATTTCTAAATAAACATTAGCACATACACATTTAAATATCACCAACACCTTTTAAGTAGTCACTCTTAAAGGCTGTCTGTTCATAGAGAAGTGACTACTATTTTGGAAAAAAAATTTTTTTGAATTATTTTTGGAAAACTACTCCGAATGCCAGTGATTGACTCATTCATTCTGTATAATTCTTCTTCCCTTTATGTCATAATATACCCTTTATGTCATCACTGTCTCACAATCCCATTCTTCAAAGTCAAAATTAAAAATTTGAGCCTACACCTGAGAAACCCCTTATGTTCTCCATCCCGATCACAATCTCTTCTTACTTTCCAAAATAACCAATATCCTGTTTTTTATTACCAAAAATGTTTTTGCCTTTCTTTGTGATTTTTATCATTTAAATGTACATCCTTAGATATTATTGTTTAGGCATCCCCATTTTTTTTAAACTGTGAGATATATTTTAAGTATGTTTTAAAGCTATGCGTAATTTTTCTAACCCTTTATTTTTCTTAAAATTTTCATTAATTGTTAGACCATTTAACCTGTAAAATTTTCCACAGTCTGAATATTGCAGATTACATGCTTACTGTGTAGTGCAAAATGCTATGTTGTCCTCTGTATTTCCTGCAAACTGATAACTGGATCCAGGGACTTTGTCAGACTCAAGTTTGATTCCTTAGTCATAACTACGGGTAGTGATGTGTGTGTGTGTGTGTGTGTGTGTGTGTACATGTGTGTATGTATGTGTTTTCAAGAGGCACAAAGCTCTGGTTTGGGTTCTTTTGGAACATCCGTTACTGACCAAAGCCTATATCCTCTATATCATTGAGAATTGCAAAATGGCTATATCCTATCAATTTATTTTCATTTATTAACTGGAATAATGTTTTTAAAAACACATTTCTTTATCTGTTATTGAGTTTTACAGTAGTAGAAAAGGCAGGATATGTGCTTGATTACTTTTATTTACCCAGAGGCCTTGCCAATTCTGATAGCCTCTTGCTTCCTGGAAACCAAGGAAAATCTGGTCTAGCCTCCTAGACGATGGGAATCCACTTGGAGAAAGTGGATCAGGTGAAAGCTGAACTACCAGACATGTGAGTGAGGTTATCTTGGATCACAAAACCTTCTTCCTCCCACAAGCTATCAGCCGACTTCTACTGTGTGAGTAATCCCAGAAAAGACCAGCAGAAAGAAACTGTTCAATTGAGCCCAGTCCAGATAAATAACCTAAAGAATTATGAGCAAATAAATTGGTTGTTTTAAGCCATTAAGTTCTCAAGTGGTGTTTTACACTACAGTTAATGCCTGGTTTAGCATATTTAAAGATAAAATGCATTATGAGTTCATGTTAATAATTCCAATTCAAATAAGACTATAGGCTTGTGCTGTGGTTTGGATGTGACTTGTCCTTGCCAAAACTCATGTCGAAATTTAATCCCCAATGTGACAGTGTTGGGAGATGGGGCCTAGTGGGAGGTGTTTAGGTCATGGGGATGGATTCCTCATGAATGAATTAATGCCTTCCCATGACAATAAGTGAGTTCTTGCTTTCCTGGGAATGAATTAGTTCTTAGGGAGAGCAGATTGTAAAAAAAATAAAATAAAAGAGTCTGGATTCCTCAGTTTCTCTTTTTTGCTTTCTCTTTCACCACTTGATCTCTTTGTATATGCTCATTCACTTTTTTGCTTCTCTTCTATGTTTTGATCCAGCACATGGCCCTCACCAGCAGCTGGCCAGATGCAACACTATTCTCTTGAACTTCCCAGCCTGCAGAATCATGAGCTAAATAAGCCTCTTTTCTTTAAAAATTACCTAGTCTTGGGTATTCTGTGATAGCAACACAAAATTGATGGAGGCAGCTTATTATTTAATCTCTTACCTAATGTATCTGGATCTTCTTTCCTCTGCACTAAGAAGCCAGGTTCAGAACAACACAGAAGATAAAAATTACTCATTTGTTTAATTCTACATTATTCACACCAACAGTCTCTGAAAACATCAATAATCCTATTATTACCAATTATGGTTACTAAAAAAGTGCTAAAATGTTTTCAGTATGCATTCCCAGTGTCAGCGAGGTGGAAAAATAGGAAGATCCTGACTTTCCCTCCTCCCAGAAATGCACTAAATGAACATCTACATATGGATCAATTCCATCTGAGAGAAAGCAAGAAACTAGTTGAGAGACTTCTTCATGCCAGACAACCGACAAAAAAAATCCACACCAAAATGGGTAAAAAAGCTGAGACACACTCACGCACAAACCCCACTCTGGGCATAGTGCCTTACAATCAGAAAGCAATCCTCATCTCCCAGCTTCTCCCTGAGGAATGAAGGGTTTGAACCACACATATAGAATTCCAATTTTTGTGATTATTTCCAGAAGATTTGGGTCCTAAATAAGTTAGCTCTGAGAATGGAAGAGACTCAGCATTCCCAAGTTTTTCTAGCCACAGAGAATAAAGAGATGGTTTTAAGTGGATGTGTGAGCACTTCCAATGGCTATCTCCCAGGCTCGGTTTAGAGATAACAGGCAAAAACTCCCAGCTCCCATTTTCTCCCTGGAAAGGGTTTAACTGCACACTTGTTTAGCAGCTGCCTGAGGGTCTGGCTTCCAACTTGCTGCTTAGGGCAAGCAAATAGTAGATCCATAGGAGTCTGAATGGGTGTGTGGATGGTTCCCACGCCTTCTTTCCTGGGGTCCCTCTAGTGATTAACCCAAGACTGCAGACTGTCTCTGGAAGGAGTTTACACATCAGTAAGCACCCCGGCTTCTGTAGCTTTCACCCGAGAGAATGGTTTCTTAATCATCTAGCACTTGGAGTTGATGGAACTTTGCATTTGAAAGTCTACCTGGGCTACAGAGAACAAAGAGATGATTTTTAAGTGGGTGGACTTCCAGTGGCTATTCCCCCAGGCTCAGCATTGACAACAGGCAAAACATCTCAGCTCCCAGTTTCTCCCTGGATGGGGTTTGATTGCATACCTAAGGTCCTGACTTTGTCAGCTGCTGCCTATGCATCAGACCATTAATTAGCTTGCATCTGGGAGCTGACAGAGAAGACAATTAGTAGTTCTCTGGTAGCCTGGTTGAGCATATGGGCACTTCTCACAAATCCTCCTGCTGGCCTGTTCCAGAGATAGTCAATCCTCCAGCTAACCCACTTTCTCTGAGGGCAGACAGATCAGGCATCCACCAGGCCCCTTGGGGGAGCAAAAAGCAGAGCAATGGGTTAAGAGAATGTGCAGTCTGAACAAGAGTGTAGGCATTTGTCACATATTCTTTCTCTGTGTTAGAACAGAGCAAGTAAGAGATAAACTCAAGCTCCCAGCTTATACCAGACAACAGAAAGGAATAAAGAACATATCTAACTTAAAATACATATGCCAAACTTTTCACCCCACAACAGAAGAATACACATTCTTACCAAGTGCATGTGAAACATTCTCCAAGATAGGTCATATGCTTGGTCACAAACAGAGTCTTTAATGAATTCTAAAATATCAGAATCATACCATGTATCCTTTTTGACAATAATGAAATTAAACTGGAAATTGATAACAGAAAGAAAATGAAAAAAAATTACAAATATATGAAAACCAAATAACATTCTTGAACAACCACTGAGTCAAAGAGAAAAATCAAAGAAAATTTTAAAAATATCTCAAGATGAATGAAAATGAAAACACAACTTACAAAACATTAAGGGATGAAAGAAATGCATTACTACTAGAGGGGAAGTTTTTAGCAATAAATGCCTACATTAAAAAAAAAAAACTTAGATAAACAACATATCTTTTCATTTTGAGGAACCAGAAAATGAAGAACAAACTAAACCCAAAGTGTTAGCAGAAGGAAGGAAATGATAAATATCAGAACAAATATAAATCAAATAGAGAATAGAAAAACTAGGAAAAATCAAAACTAGAAGTTGATTTTAGAACAAATAAACAAAATCAGCAAACACTTAGCTAGACTAATTAAGAAAAAAGATTCAAACAAGTAGTATCAGACATTAACATGGATTATTCAGAAATACAAAGGATACTTCAGAAATAAAAAGGTTGATAAAAGACTATTATGAATAATTATGTGCCCAAAAATTGGATAACCTTAAGGAAATGGCTAAAGTTTTAGCAACATACAATCTACAAAGACTGAATCAAGAAGAAATTGAAAGACTGAACAGGTCAATAATAAATAAAGAGATTGAAGTAGTAATCAAAAACCTCTCAATAACAACAACAAAAAAAACCCTCAAGACCATTTGGTTTGATGGCTGAATTCTACAAACATTCAAAGGAGAGTTAACACTAAAACTTCTTAAAATATTCCAAAAAATAGAAGTTAGAGGAAACACTTCCCAACTTATTTGATTAGGCAAGCATCACTCCAATGCCAAATCCAGATGAAGACACCACAAGAAAATAAAACAGAAGCCACTGTCTCTGATGAACATAAACATAAAAATTCTCAATAAAGTACTAGCTAGCCAAATTTGACAGCTCATCAAGAAGATTATATACCGTCACCAAGTGGGATTTATTGCTGAGATGCAAGTTTGGTTTAACATAAATAAATCAATGTGATGAATGACATTAACAGAATAAAAGATAAAAAACATATGATCATCTCAATAGATGCAGGAAAAGCATTTGTCAAAGTT
>NW_007747182.1:656-1865 GCF_000696425.1 Galeopterus variegatus | reverse complement strand
TTAAACAAACTTTCATGGTAAAGTTCTCAACAAATTAGGAATAGAAGGAAATTTCTTCAACATAATGAAAACCATTTATAAAAAGCCTGTAGCTAACATCATAATCAATGGGGAAAAACTGAACACTTTTTCTCTAAGATTTGATACAAGGCCAGATACCCACTCTTGCCACTTCTATTCAATATAGTACTAGAAGTACTAGCAAGAGCAATGAGATAAGAAAAAGAAACAAAAACATTCAAATCAGAAACAAAGTAAAATTATCCCTGTTTGCAGATGACATGAACTTTTATTGTAGTCTCCACAAAAGATTGTTAGAACTAATAAATGAATTCAGTAAATTAAAAAAATAAACATACAGAAATCATTTTTTAAATAATAACAATCTATATAAAAATCAGTAAACAATTCCATTAGCAATAGCATTAAAAAGAATAAAATAGTTAGGAATAAATTTAACCAAGAAGGCCAAAGATCTATACACTGAAATGTAGAATATATTTATGAAAGATATTGAAGATGACATAAATAAATGGAAAGATATTCCATGTTCATGGATTGGTACAATTAATATTGTCATAATCTTTAGAATACTCAAAGTGATATACAGATTCAATACAGTGCCTATCAAAATTCCAATGGCATTTTTCACAGAAATAGAAAAAAACTTCTAAAATGTGTATGGAACCACAAAAGACCTCTAGTAGCCAAAGCAATTTTTAAGAAGAAAGCCAAAGTTAGAAGCATCACACTTTCCAAGTATAAATTACATTGCAGAGCTATAATAATCAATACAGTATGGTACTAGCATAAAAACAGACACTTTAGACTAATGAAGCAGAGTAGAGAGTCCAGAAATAAACCCGAGCATATACAGTAAACTAGTGTTTGACAAGGTCACCAAGAAGATAAAAGGGAAAGAATAGTTTCTTCAATAAATGCTGCTGGAAAACTGGATAGCCACATGCAAATAAGCAAACTGGACTCTTATCTTACAACCTACACACAAATTAACTCAAAATGGATTGCAGACTACAACATACGAACCTGAAATGGTAGAACTCCTAGAAGAAAGCATAAGAGAAAAGCTTCTTGATTTTGGCCTTGGTGATGATTTTTTTGTACAGCACACCAAAAGTTCAGGCAACAAAAGCAAAAATTAACAAGTAAAACCACATCAAACTAAAAAAAAAAAAAAAAAAAAATTTT
>NW_007747182.1:0-567 GCF_000696425.1 Galeopterus variegatus | reverse complement strand
AAAAAAAAAAAAAAAAAAAAAAAACTTTCTACATAGCAAGGGAAACAATCAACAAAATGAAAAGGCAGCCTCGAATTGGGAGAAAAAAACTTCAAACTATATATCTGATAAAGGGTTAATATCCAAAATGCATAAGGAACTCACACAGCTCAATATCAAAAGGACAAATAACCAAATTACAAAATGGGAAAAGGACCTTAATACACATTTTTCCGAAGAAGACATAAAATGGCCAACAGGTATATGACAAGGTGCTCAAGACTGCTAATCATCAGGGAAATGCAAGTCAAAACAATGAGATACTACCTCACTCCTGTCAGGATGGTTATTGCTCAAAAGATGAGAGATAAGTGTTGGCAAGGGTGTGGAGAAAGGGAGAATGTAAATTGTTACAGCCATTATAGAAAACAATATGGAGGTTCCTCAAAAACTTAAAAATAGAATTACCATATGACACAGAAATTCCTGAGCTCTATATACACCCAAAGGAAATGAAATCAGCACCTCATAGAGATATCCACACTCCTGTGTCCATTGCCACAATATATTCACAATATATTCACAATA
>NW_007747181.1:0-12631 GCF_000696425.1 Galeopterus variegatus | reverse complement strand
TAGTGTGTAGTGTGAATTGAGGTAGGGAGAACCTGGAGATAGACCTCCTGATTGCTGTGGTCATAGGTAGCGAGGGTCTGAGCTGTGAGGGTAGTACTGTGAATGTTAAGGAGAAAGGAAGTAGAATAGAGAGAATTTGATGAGAAGGAAAATAAAGTAAAAATAACTGATTCTTATCCAGGTTTGCTGGGAGAATAGTGGTAACATTTTGAGCAAGATCCAGGGAAGCTTTACCCTCAGCTTATGTGTGTTACTTTACAACCTTTGGGGATTACTATTTCATGGTGAAACTAAAGAAATCTGCTGGCCTGGAAAATTTTCATATGCATCTATGCTTTGTGAATATAATTTTAGGGGAGTCCATAGACCACCTGAAGCCCATCCATGAACCCATGGGCTAGTCATTTGTGTTGGGGGCAGCTCTGAGAATTACTGGGAGCTTTTTAAAACAATAGAACCTTCAGATTCTTCCATTCCCTGGTAAGAACCCCTACTTGTAGAGAACACACACACACACACACACACACACACCCCCGCTTAGAGACATAGTGTGTTCTGGTTGTTATATTACAGAACACACACACACACACACACCCCGCTTAGAGACATATTGTATGCTGGTTGTTATATTACAGCACACACACACACACACACACACACACCCCGCTTAGAGACATATTGTATGCTGGTTGTTATATTACAGCACACACACACACACACACACACACACCCCGCTTAGAGACATATTGTATGCTGGTTGTTATATTACAGCACACACACACACACACACACACACACCCCGCTTAGAGACATATTGTATGCTGGTTGTTATATTACAGCACACACACACACACACACACACACACCCCGCTTAGAGACATATTGTATGCTGGTTGTTATATTACAGCACACACACACACACACACACACACACCCCGCTTAGAGACATATTGTATGCTGGTTGTTATATTACAGCACACACACACACACACACACACACACCCCGCTTAGAGACATATTGTATGCTGGTTGTTATATTACAGCACACACACACACACACACACACACACCCCGCTTAGAGACATATTGTATGCTGGTTGTTATATTACAGCACACACACACACACACACACACACACCCCGCTTAGAGACATATTGTATGCTGGTTGTTATATTACAGCACACACACACACACACACACACACACCCCGCTTAGAGACATATTGTATGCTGGTTGTTATATTACAGCACACACACACACACACACACACACACCCCGCTTAGAGACATATTGTATGCTGGTTGTTATATTACAGCACACACACACACACACACACACACACCCCCGCTTAGAGACATAGTGTGTTCTGGTTGTTATATTACAGAACAAACTTGTCCAAGAGTTTCAATGAGTTGTATCAGTCAGCAGATGGGCAAAGTGGAATCAGGATTTGGTTAACAATGATGGTTTTCTTTCTTGAATGAAGATAATGGAGCTGATTTACCATCAACTGGGTATAGTTATTACCTTTAGGTGGCCTCATCAGTAAGGAGTAGATGATCCCAGGAGATTCCTTCCAGTTCTTAACATCTTGTGATTCTTGGGTCTTAGATTTTCATTGGAATATGTGTATTTTTCTTGTTTTCTATGTGCACGGGTGCTGGTGAGTTTGACAGATGAATTGGGTCGATGGAGAGCAGATAGCAATATCAGAGCAATCAGTTTGATTATTACTATCTTTGTATCTCTCAGTTTGTGTTGGGGGAAAGAGAAGAGGGAGATGAAATAAGAAACTTGAAGACCCTGGGTTGGCTGGTTAGCTCACTTGGTTAGATAGAGCATGGTTTTATAACACCAAGGTCAAGGGTTCGGATCTCTGGCCCCCCCCCAAAAAAAATCTTTAAGAACTTTTTTATCTTCTCTGTTTAGATATGTCTTACTTAAGAATACTCCTTTCCTTCATTCAAGAAGCCTTTATCAAATAAAAATTGAAACTTTAAAAATAAATGAAGTAGGGGTTTCTATTCAATGAATTTTTTTAAAGGATTGAGTAGTTAACTCTCACTAGTATGGTTAAAGCATAGTTTGGCTAGTAAACAGTTAACTTTTTTGTACCTATAAGCTATCTCCCTGGTAATAGGGAACCAGAGCATGTTATTACTTCTTATCTTTTATAGCTCTGGAAATCTTGACTCCATAATTATTAGAAAGGCTGGGGTCTTTTTTACTCTTTGTATAAAAATATGATGCAATTATAATCAGCAGTGGAAAACTCAATAAATTAGCCTTTGTAATGGTGTCCAAGGAACTAGTTACTAACAATGGACAAAAAGTGTCTGACAGAAACACACGGATAGATGAATTTTACTTTGTGTTGGCATTAGGAAGAGTAGTATCTCTTATACCTTATATTAGTATAATGTTTTATATTCTTTCACAGTGACTGTGTATACTTTATCATTTGATTATCATGACAACTAAGAAGTAGGTGTATCTGGAGGTAATAATTGCCTTTTATTAGTCTCAAAAATTTTTTCATTATTTTTATAGCAGTTTTAGTTTTACAGAGAAATTGAGCAGAAAGTACAGAAAGTTCCCATGGCTCCCCCACCCCTCATACAATTTATCCTGTTATTGACATGTTACATTAGTGTGGAATGGTTTTGTTTTGTTTTTTTTCCCCCCCACTTGCTGGTGCAGGGATCAAACCCTGGACCTTGGTGTTATTAGCACCACGCTCCTGCACTCTTACCAATTGAGCTAACTGGCCAGCTTAATCATTGCTTTTTAGACGAATATACTAAGGCTCAAAAGAAGTTAAAAAAAAGGTTAAATTTCCAGGTATATGGCTGGTTAGTGGCCAAAATTATAACTATAACTAATATTCATGTTTTTATTCCTAGGTCAGTATTCCTTTTCCACTAAATTTCTGACACTTCATCTACAGTGGAATTTTAGTTAAAGGCTATATGTGAACAGTTTGAATTTACTTGTTCAGGATTTGTTAAACTTTTATACTGTGTATATTTGAACTTGTCTATTTCGTCCTTTGTGTTAAAGTGGTAACCTCATTGCAGTGGCTGTTGGTAGGTGATTTTGAAATTTATAAGTATTTTATCATGGAATAGTTATCTTCATGTCAGGGGTAAAGCAAAAGTTGATTATTGTTTGGAAAAGTACATTGGTGAAATGTAGGTATTAATTTCCTTTTGAAAGTCTGTTGATTTTAATTCTGCTGCTTTTACAGATGAAGTTTTTTTTCCCTTTTTATAAAAGCCTATTCTTTAAAAATTTATATTTCTGGAGAATTATAAATCGAGATCTGATTTTCAAAGTATGTATCATGACAGTTCATGATTTTTTCCATGACATAACCAGCTTTTTTTTTAAACTAAAAAAGATATGCTGTTGAAAAACTCTTCTTAACATACACTTCAAATTGATATGTTTAAACAACTTTTTTTTTCAGTGTATTTTGTAAATCCATGTGTCATACAGTTTGTAAGTTACAGGGAAGACTGGTATTTGTTGATTTAGTCTTGACATTTCTTAAATGTACTATTCACTTATGGTGTGCCTACTGTGTGTCAGAAGACATTGTGCTAGTTTGCTGGGGATACAGTGTTGAAATGACAAACATGGAGCCTGTCCTCTTGGAATTTTAAGTTTAGTAGAGGCAGTAACAACAGGAAGGTCATAGACTATTTTCTGAGATGTGTGAATTTTGGTGAGTGTAATTCATTATACCCTTCCCTTTCTCTGGGGTTTGATCAAATTACACAAAAAACTCAAGGACTCAAGTGAGCATTGTTTCAGTTGTCTATTGCTGTGTAACAAAAACGATCCTAAAACTGACTTAAAAAACAAGTTTTATTTGTCCACATTTTTGCTCTCTTAGGCTGGTCTCAGTTGGGCAGTGCTGCTGGTTTTGCTGGTGATCACTCTAATGGCTGCATTCAGCCAGGGGCTGGAGTCTCTTTCCTCAGTCCCTCCTCTCTCCCTTCATGTAGTCTTATAGTCTCAGAGCCCTTCCTCTCCTAGTGGCCTTTCCAGTGGGGTTGCCAGCTTTATCTGATGACTTAGGGCTCACAAGAGTGTAAAAGTGGAAGCAACCAGACCTTCTTAAGGGTTAGGCTTGGAACCAGCTCAGCATCATTTCTGCCTCATTTTGTTGGTCAAAGCAAGTAATGGGTCTAGCCCCATACCTGGGGAGGGGACTACATAAGTGGGTGAGTCCATATGGGGCTGCCAGTGTAACAGATAACCACACATTTCATTTGAGTACAGCATCAGCTGTATTATGCCAAAACAAAGCTTCTGGAAAACTGGTTTGGAAGTTAAGGCTTTGGCTGTGTACTACTTTCCGCAAATCTAGCCTTTGATTCTGTGCCTGTCAGAGGGAAAGCTGAGTCTAAAGTGCACATAACAGCACATCTGGCTTACTACACAGATGGAAATAGCAGGCACTATCTTTGGTTAGAAAAGAAGAGAAGATTTGGGGCCTCTGTGGTTTGATCTCGTATTCTACTATAATGGGGCAGGATTGACTTGCCCTGCATGAAGACAATGGGGTCTAAGAAAGTGCAGGACCCAAGAGCCCAGGCTGCTCGGAAGCAGTGATTTAACCAGTCTCATGAATTGGACCAGATAGCATCCCATTCAGGAAATGGGCCACAGGCAGGCAGGGATCAATCCTCTCAACCCTTGTGTTTAGATGTGAGACTTATAGGAGCAGTTTCTTGACCAGTCACTCTGGCCTTGACCAGCTTTGACCACTTGTGCCCACAAATGGTATTTTCTGTTTGCAGTATCTTGAAAAGGGTTGGGATATGCTACTCTTCCTTGGGGAGGTGTCATTTTGTAGAAACTGGAATAGAAGGTCCTCGTTTATGGAGATGTAAGAAATAAGGTCATGTTCCTTTTTTCCAAGAACAGCTAGATTCATTGATTGCTAGCTGGGTTTTTCCTCACTTTATCACTTATCTTTATCTCACTATCACTTTATCTTAGTCTCAGTAGTATCCTTTATTTATTTATTTTTTAGTTCAAGTTATCCACGAAGTAATACCATGGTTAGCTGTGGAATGCAGAAAATGAGTGTCAAGTTTTTATTACATTTTAGTTTCTGAGTGGAGTAATGAATTAATACATTTTATTTTGAAATTTTTTTTTGGCAGCTGGCCAGTATGGGGATCCGAACTCTTGACCTTGGTGGTGTCAGCACCATGCTGTACCAACTGAGCTAACCAGCCAGCCTCATTTTAAAAATGTAGGTTATTAAGGCATAGCTTTTAGCATTTTTGAAGTATTTTATGTACACTCAAAAATAGGCCCCTGCATCTTAGTGCAAATCTCTTTGCAAATTTCTGAAAATAGTACATTGACTGTTGTGGGGAGGAATTTGGTGATCGAATGTACTGAGAAACATGAAATAGGAAAGGCTAGGACACAACGAAGGATAAAATTACATTACAAAGTTGGATAAAATATGTGTTGATAGCTTCCGTCTCTGCCCTAAATTACTTGGGTAGTTAGGAAATGTCCCTGCATTAGCAGAAATGTAGGTATGATAGCCTTTTATTTAACTAAGGAAAACAAGTTCTTTTGATAGCCGCTCAGTATACCCATAATTATGATTAAATAGGATGGGTGTAAGCAAACTGTTCAGTCCTGACTTGAAGTAGGATACTGTGGCCATATATTGGCCCCAACTTGCCAGGATGTGTTATTCTTGGTATGTGGTTGGTTAGGATGGGAAGGAGAATTAGTTAAATGAACCTGCTCTGTATAAATTAGGATATTCTTTATCTTAGAAGCAGAGAAGCTAGATTGCTCCCCTCTTAAAGAATAAGAAATTTTTAAGAATAGAGGTACTCTGACCTATGGATTAAGAGCCATAGTTTAAAGTCAGGCTGATCTGACTTCTATCATTGCTCCTTTATAGCAGTGTTGCCTCAGTTTCTTCTTCTTCTGTGAAATGTAAAGAATATCTTCCTTATGGGATTTTTGTAAGGATTTATTGTAATAATGTTTATAAAGCAGAAAGCATGGTGGCCCAAACATAATGAGCCCTTAAATCATTTTTATTGCTCTTAACTCATTATTATTAAGTTGAAAATTCAAACAAGTAGTCACTTTGCTGTGGGCCACTCATTTCTCAAGGACAGTTGTAGCTTAGTTTTGGCATGGGCAGAGCTGCATATCAGATTTCACCTTTAAATTTAAAAAATAAGTTGCTAAAGGGTCGAGGATGAATCTGGGAAACATACTGAGTCAGTATGACTGGCAATATATCAGCTGGTCATGGTTGGGCTGTGAAACCTGGGAACATGAAATCGTTAACATCGTCATTAGATGAGATACGGTGTAGACTACTATTTGTCAGAATGTGGTCTCTGCATCACAGTCATCTGGGGTGCTGGTTAAGCATGTAGATTCTTGTTTATCCTTCCAGATCTGTGGTATGGTATTTGAGAGTGGAGCTCAGGAATCTTTATTTTTCACAAATATCTCAGATGATTTTTT
Source organism: Galeopterus variegatus (assembly GCF_000696425.1). Lineage (NCBI taxonomy): Eukaryota > Metazoa > Chordata > Mammalia > Dermoptera > Cynocephalidae > Galeopterus > Galeopterus variegatus. The sequence continues at coordinate 6,106 of NW_007747181.1, read as the reverse complement.
ATACATTAGTTTGAGAATGCCTGATAGAAACTGAATTGGTAATTTGGGGTCCTAGTGTGCTCTATCAATCAGAGTCTAGTTTTCTAGCTATTGTATTCCTTAAGCACACATGTGTAATATAAATATAAAGAGAGCTAAACATGTGAACATTCCAGATATTGAAAGGCTTAAGATAATTTCCAAAGACTTGATCCAAACAAACTATAGGAACCTGATACAGGGTGATTACAGTGAGGAGTAGGCGAGAAAAATGACCCTGCAGGTGGCATTTGTTAGGCTTCCTTGTTCAAAAACGTTAGCCCCATACTTCTACAAAAGAAGAAATTCTTTTGGATGAAGACATTTCTTTGGAGGAATAAAAGTGGCACAGAATAATCTGAGCCATGTGAAGTCTGCTAGACTTATCAGGCTGAGGAAGATATGTGGGTGGGGCTTCAGTCATGTCCCCTTTGCTCATGTCTGGGATAATTGCTAAATTGCACATTTTGGCAACTGTTTCCAGACTAGTTGCTGCCTCAATGAGTATAAACTACCCAAATGTTATCACAAGTCGTACGATGAGATCTTCACCCTTTCTTTGTTGTAGGATTCCTGGAATTTATGACGCAAAGAGCTGTGTATAGCCAATCAGCTCATGTTATTTTAGTGAACCAGTGTGAGTTCTTGGCAAACAACTTTGGAACTGCCCCTTTAAGATTCTCCTTTTTCTTTTAACTACTACTGACTTCTCTTTGTCCTCTGGAGCACAAACATAAGGCATCTTCAGTTTGTTTCCTGGGCTTTAGTTCTCAACCTTTGTCCCAAATGAACTTGTTATTTTATATATTTTTGCCTCAGTTTCTTCCTTAGGTTGATACTTAAAAAAAAAATGTCTACTGAAAGAATTAAGTTAGGTATTATGATTATTTATCAGGTAGTCTGATTGCTTTTCACTTAGCTGAGATAAGCCACTCAAAAATAGAGATTTTTGACTGAAGTGGGTCAAATCTGGAATTTCGTCTTTTGGGTAGAAAGTAGGTTGGCTGCGGCATGATCTGTCTTGTGGGGAAACCCATTGCTTAGCATAAGGGCACTGACTTGGGAAGAAAGTCATCACAAAAGGTTTAACTTTTAAATTAGTAAAAAAAGCCAAAAACACTTTAAGCTAATCTCCAACTTTTGCTTACGGTGGTGGTAATGACAGCCTTTGTCTGTGTCACTTAAACCCTCCTCAGTCCGGTGATCAACAGGATCCCAAATCTGATCATATCTGCATATCTTTAAATTGGGAGCCATTCCTGGGAAAACCTAAAAATATGGTTGGTATAAACATATGATACTGTGTTGGTACATTTTGTGGTAAAAAAACATGCCAAACCCATGGTTCTTTCTAAATTTGAGTGGAAACGATTTGTTGGCATTTCTGTGTGAGGAGCCTATTGTTTTTGCGTTTGTTTTCACTGTCTTAGTGAGACCATTCTTTGAGGGAAAAGCAACAATAGACCATCTCTTTTTGTCCTGTGACCTGTGAAATATGGTGTTGATGTATAATTGTGAATACCCAGAATGGAAAGTGTACGCCGTACTTAGGAATTTCATTTTCTAGGTTTAAAGTTTGGGTAATTATAACTCATTTTAAAATTTTCTTTGTGATTTAATTTTTCTTTAAAGTATTAGCTATTAAGTGTTTAGGCCTTACATAAAGTAAGACAAACCTAGACTTGAGTTCTGGCACTCCACTTATTGGCTGAGTGATACTGGTCAAGTTAACCTGAGTTTAAGCCCTAGTTTTATTATATGTAAACCGGGTATTTACCTGTAAAGTGGGAATAATAATACCTAATTTCTAGATTTATTGTGTGACTTAAACCTGGCACTTAATATTCAGTAAATACTCACGAGGATGGGTTTTTAATATCTTGTCATTGATAACAGATCTGTTTCAGAATTTTCCTTAATTTTAGAAAGGTAATGCACTCCAGATATCATGTTACACAAAACCCTAAAGAAGTTTAGGGCAGTACCTGTACTTTGGCAAAAAGAGATTTAAAAACAAAAAACAAAACAAAAAAAAGGCGTGGGTAAATGAGGACAATAAATAGCCGCATATCAGATCAGATTTTGCTGCTAAGTGAGTTCAGGTCAGTTCAGTTTTTGCCACCAAATGACTTATGAAGGAACTTTCACTTTTTATACCTTTTTACTTTTTGCATTTGTGGATAAAGGATTGTGTCCCTGTATTTTTACTGTATTTTAAACTTGAGATGGGTAACATTATCTAGGACTAGAGTTTCAGCTGTTTAATTGGTTGTCTCATTTTGGAAAGTTTTCATGTGTTCTGGATTCTAATATTTTCCTCTAAGAATGAAGAATATCTGATCAAAGTTTAAACTTTACGGCATGCTTTAAAATTCTTAGGAAGAACATTTGTAAATAGTAGATTAACACTGTGTGTCTATTACCTGAGTAGCTTTAAAATATCTTGAAATTGTGTATTTATAACAGAAAAACGTGGCAGTCCTATATTTGTCTCCAGTGCTTAAATGTAATTTGGACCTGATCTTTACTGAAGGTGTGGGAGGTTTGCTGTGTGTCATTTTGCAGCATGGCAATGTGACTGAAATGCCTTTCTTAACCTACTGGCCCCTATATCATTGTGGAAATATGATAGAAAAATACTGGAGTTGCTGTGCCTCAGAGTAATTGAGAATGTGGTTAGAGTGATGGTGGGGGGTGGCTAGGAAATTAACACTTATTGGGCACCTTCTATATTCCTGATTCTAGAAAGAGTTCCAGTTTCGTGGAGTTAAGATTAACACTCCCTCCCCCCCCCAACCCCTCACAGCTATGTTAGTTTGGTTTTGGTATACTCGTTTTACAGATAGAAAACTGAGACTCAGGTTAAATGTACACAAATGATAGAGTTGAAGTTTGGACCTAGGTCTGTCTGACTTAAAAACTGTTCTCTATATTACATTAGCCAAATATGCTCTTCTCAAACTGGAAATTGGCAGTTTGCAATTAAAAAGTTAGGAAGTTTCCACGATTACTTAAAAGCTGGTAAGTTAGAATTCTTAATGTATTTAGAAACAATCAGGAACTGTTTTGGGGTGGACATAACTTTAGGTCATGATACCCTTATGACCAGCACAGTAAAGAAACGTACTAGCCTCAGCAGCAGGCCTGGATTTGGCCAGGGATTAAGAAGCTCTGTGTCCTGAGTCTGTCTCTTAATTGCCTTTCAGCTTCAGCTCCAGACCTTCATGACTGTGCTTTCTGATGCTTCATAAGATGTAATATGTGTATTTCAAGAATACCAAAACATTAAAAATTTTCAAATTTGAAGGAAAAAATTCTGTTAAACAAGTGTGCTATTAAAATACCACGCTTTGAATCAAGTGCCCAATTATTTATGGAAATGTTTGTACCATTTTGAAATATGAGACTGCGCATAATATAATTATATAAAGATGGATCTTCATAAAGGAAAAAATGTCATGTTGCCCTGAATTTTTTCCCAGAATACATGGAAATTATTTATTAAACACTATCTCTAACAGCTTATCCCTTCATTGTTAATGTTATGCTTTTACACATTAAGGAAAAGCATTTTTAATGACTAGCTTAAAATCCCCCCAGAACACCAGACTGTGAAGTTACTTAAACTTTAGATGATAAAGTAAGAGAACATGGGATTGAAACAGCAAACTTCTCATTTTAAGGCACGAGGTTAGCTCAGCATTTCTTAATTTATATTGTTTTTGCAGTGCAAATGTGGTAAAAAGAGCATTGGCTTTGAGCTCAAAAGCTTTAGATGATAAAGTAAGAGAACATGGGATTGAAACAGCAAACTTCTCATTTTAAGGCACGGGGTTAGCTCAGCATTTCTTAATTTATATTGTTTTTGCAGTGCAAATGTGGTAAAAAGAGCATTGGCTTTGAGCTCAAAAGATCTGGGTTCAAATCTACTAGTTTTATGGCCCTGGACAACTTAAATTCCTGAAACCTAATTTTTCTCATCTGTTAATATGAATAATAGTAATGACTCTGAAGGATAATTGATAACATTAGAGATCTTTTTTTGTGTGACGTGACTGATGTAATAGCCCAATAAATGCTCACTGTTATCCTTATTTTTTTGTAGTCAGAGACCTGGCTCCAATTCCAGGTTTCAGACTGGCTGTGTTTCTCTGTCACTTAGATACCCCATGTAAGTACATGAGGTCCCAGATAGCTGTTCTTTATCATCTTACCCTTCTGCCTAGCAGGTATTTACACAGCTCTTTTTATGTTTACTTAAGTTGATTCTACACATACAGAACCCAGGTTTTAATGTGCTTAGTTATCCAAATTATATTTTCTGAAGTGACATTATGCAGCACAGGAGTGGGAAACCTGTTTTTTACTGACGTTCAATAAGGCAAGGGGAAAAAATTACGAAATGCATAAATTTTTTGCTTTAAAAGTTTTGGTATTGTCTCATTGTTAACATAACATTGCATATTGTAAGAAATTGAGAAATTATAACAAATGAGAAAGAAAAGAAACTACTTCATTCTCAGTACCGATAAAATTTAGGTGTAGATGTCCTTCTGTTGATATAACTAAATTTTTATATCAGTTCTTTTAAGACAGACATAGGAATCATCTCCTTAAATTAAGGATGGGAAAAATAAAGTTTATCAATGCATGAAAGGAAAAATATATTTGTTTTTTACTATGATGGGAGAGGGAGGTAGAACAGGGAGAAAAGTAAAGATGAGTGGGATAATAGACACAGTAATGTTGCCAAAGTCTTGTGTTTTTGTTAGTGTTGTTTTTACGGACCACAGCTGTTTAGGTTAAAAACTGGCATAGTTGCTGCTAAATTTGATGAATACATTTTCCTTTCTCACTAATGTTTTCTAGTAAACAAAGTACCGATTTTTTAAATATCTTTTCTTACAGTGGAGGAAAGCTATTAATTTCATTTTTGGGAATTTGTTACTATGTGTTTAATTTCATTTTTTTAATTTTTTTTTTTTTAATGGAGCAACATCACCATCTTGTGGCCTTCTAGAATATGGTTGCTGAAGTTATGTTTTCGCAACGATAAGCATATTTAAATTGTTCTCTGAGTTAGCCAAGGGCTCCATCAAATTTGTACTTGGCAATTTTTACTGTAAATAGGGGTGGAAAGTACAAAATAAAATGTTCCATACACTCCGATAGCAACTTTGTAAAATGTGTATTTGAGGAAAATAATGGTTTAAGAGTGAAGACAGTTTTGAGTTCGGTTGATACAGTTATGGATAATTTGCTATTTCATCTTTTCATGAGATATGTGGTATTTTCAGTGAAGTAATTCTAAGCTAAAAAATCTCAATATGTTCTGCCTTCCATTTCTTATTTAGTAAGAAAACTAAGGACTGGAGAAATTTAGATGCCGTGTCTTACTCAGCCAATTAAGGGGACTGTTTGTTGTCTTGTGTTTTCTAAGCTGGTGACTCTTTGAGGAGTATTTTCAACATGAATTTTTATACTTTTTTTTTTCACTTTGATGATACTTAAAAAAAATCAATATGAGAAGTATGGTGGTTTATTTTAAAAAGCATTTGAAATAAATAAGGCCAACTGGTTTTAGCGCCTTTGTTTATTTAGTTGTTTTTGAGATTCAGTTGACACTAAGTATCCTTCATAAGCAAATATGTGTTAAACACCTCCTGTGTGCCAGGCTTTGAGGGAGGTAGGGTGATACTATGGTGAGGATTTGTCTTGGCACCCTAGGAATTTAGTCTAGTATTCAGTGAGAAAAATAAAGCTGTTTTGATGACAAAGGTTTGGAACCAGGGATTCTGGATAAAAACAGCTATAATTTATTGAGTATTTACTTTGTCATGTGTCATGCAAAGTACTTTTAAGTACCTTTTTCAGTATCAGCAATTTATTTTGGAATTTTGCAGGAGCAGAGTATATGAACACAAAGTATTTGTGGAAACCCTGAAATATCTCTGTGGAACAATAGGCTTCCTTGTGAAGTATAAGCAGTTTGGCTATTATGGGTCCATTAGGCTTTTGTGGCGTGGTCTTGGTATCCTACCACCATTTGTAACATTGTTTCTGTGGGAAAATTTGTACTTTTTTTTTT
>NW_007747180.1:12223-12632 GCF_000696425.1 Galeopterus variegatus | reverse complement strand
TTTTCTCTTTCTTGTGTATTCTTTTTTGTTTTTTCCTGACCAGTAAGGGGATCACAACCCTTGGCATGGTGTGGTTTGCACCACGCTCAGCCAGTGAGTGCACCAGCCATCCCTATATAGGATCCGAACCTGCAGCCTCAGCGCTACCAGCGCCACACTCTCCCAAGTGAGCCATGGGGCCAGCCCTTTTTGTGTATTCTTGATGATGATCACCATTATTCAGATTCCAGATGAATGACTCCCTTGAGAATTTCTTGCAGGGCTGGTCATGTGGTGATGAATTGCCACAACTTTTATATTTCTGGGAAATACACTATTTCTCTCTTGTTTCTGAAGGAGAGCCTTGCCGGGTAAAGAATTCTTGGCTGGCAGTTTTTTTCTTTTAGTATTTTGAATATATCATTCCACT
>NW_007747180.1:8286-9738 GCF_000696425.1 Galeopterus variegatus | reverse complement strand
GTCATTTGGTAGGGGGTTTGCTTCTTCTATTACACTGAGGTTGGCTGTGGAGTGGCCTTGGCTGCTACTATGGGGGGTGAGCTGTCTTTGCTTGACAGTAGGTATGGTGGTGGTTATGTTAAACCAACTTGGTTCTTGTTTGAGACTCTGTGGTAGTAGAATGAGACCCTCGTGCATGGAGTTCTGCTGGGCCAAACTCGGTGAGTCACATCAGTAGGCTTGTACTCCCCCTTGGGTCTGAGGCAGGCTGAGGGGCCATGTGGAGCCATGTAATTCTGCTGACTGGCGGGCGCCAGCAGTCTCACCTGTGTGGTGCTGGTTTGGGGCACTGGGGTGGGGCTCGGAGCTCCCCCTCACCTGGGTCCAAGGCGGTGGGGTGAGGGGGCTGCATGGAGCTGTGTGGTTCTACTGGCTCTACCTGAGACTTTTTAAAGAAATGATATTCAATAATAAAATGTTGATTTTATGTATTAATTAACCCATTTATAATTTTACAATTATAATCCACATAAACTAGTTATTTCAGGTATATTCCATGGGAATGAAATTTTGTATAGGTAGAAAATAAAGCTTGAAGACTCTGAAGACTTTTTTGGTTTTACTGATTTCTAGAATTTAACATGTCTTATTTTTATCTGCTAATATTATGTAAGATTTATGGTTTGGTCTTAAATTTGCTAGTGCTTTTGGGATATAGAATGTGCATCTCCTAAAAAAATGTGCTAGGGTTTATTTTATTTATTTATTTATTTTTAGGTCCCTCATGATGTTTGGCAGAGCTTGTTGCTGTTGGTCGTGGTTTATTTATTTATTTATTTATTTTATTATTATTATTATTTTTTTTAAATTTTATTTTGTCGATATACAATGAGGTTAATTATTGTGGCTCATTACCGAAACCCCCCCTCCCTCCTCCCTCTCCCCACTCCCACCCAACAATGTCCTTTCTGTTTGCTTTTTGTATCAACTTCAAGGAGTTGTAGTTGTTAAGTCTTCTTCCCCCCCTGTTTTTTTTTTTTGTGTGTGTGTGTGTGCACGTGTGTGTGTGTGCACGTGTGTGTGAATTTATTTATTTATTTTTAGTTTCCACCAATAAGTGAGAACATGTGGTATTTCTCNGATCTATGTTGCTTTCTGATAAGTTCTACTAGTTTAAAAAAATTAAATGCATAAGCAAAAGTCACTCACAGAGATTTAACAACCTTTTTTGTGCTTAGTATTAATTACAAATATCAGTAAGTATTTAAAACATATATGCCCAAATATAAGGTGAAAACAATTTTAAGGAAATCTCTCATTTGCCTAATGATATAATGCAAAAGAAAATGTTTGGAAAACAGACCATTAGGGATTTTCATGGAACAATTAAATACATAGTTATATTATTTAATTTATAAATTTGATTTTGTGTACATATTTAAAATAATGTAAAACATGTATTAATTTAGAAAT
>NW_007747180.1:5488-7026 GCF_000696425.1 Galeopterus variegatus | reverse complement strand
AAAAAAAATGTCCTTTGGGAATGGCAGTCTAACATGTCTATTTTCTCACATTTCAGTGGTTCAGTTCCTATATGATGTCTTAGTTGAAGGGATCCCTGGACAGTGATGTCCATCAGATGCCAGAGTTTGAAAATGAAAGCATTTTTTAAAGATTCTGTATAACAATTTTCTCCACACCATTATTTTGTCTGCATTTGCCTGTTTAGCCCTTCCCTATCCTAAGGCTTACCTTGAGCAAACTAACATGCCATGTTGTGCCAGAGCCTAAGTGCAGAAGCTAAGTATAGGTTATAAAGACTAGAGTGACCCATATCTGTTGTACCCATGTCACCTGCACAGCAGAGCAAGAGAAAAGAAATGGGTTGTCTGTGTCAACAATGGCACCAGCTCCTATAGGTGGCTGCTGCTGTTGAAGGATTCCTCTATAGCCCTACTCTCCTTTCTGTCTCAGATTAAGTTACCAGTGGTTCTTAGCCATAGCTACACAGGAAAATCACCTAGCGAGCCTTCAAAACAGAATCCTTCAGGGGTGTGCAGTATACAGAATGTTTTAATTGTATCTTGAATGATTATAAAATGCAGCTGAGGTTGAAGCATTGGATTAAGCACGTCAATTATCACAAGAGTTCTGCATCCCTAAGCTTGGATTTCTATACTGACACAGGTTGTTAAGCAGAGAGGAAGGAAGGAAGGGAGGAAGGAAGGAGGGAGGGAGAGAGGGAGGGAGGGCAAACTGCTCATAAGAACAGAACAAGTGCCACACAGTGCCATTGCTATTGCCACTGTGAGCTCTCTGAGGCATTCTGAGCAGCCCTTAATGCTTCCTAGAGATGCAGGTCTCAAGGGTCCTGGCTTTGAAGGTGAACCAAGAATTCAGGATGGCAGCCCCTAGATTCTGTTAGAATTGGAAAAGTCTTATTATTAGATGAAGAAAAGCATACTGTGAGTGGGCAATTGATGATCAGCTGAAGGAGAATTAAAGTCAACTCCCTTCCCTAGGAGTCTCTGTCACAGAGGTTAAATGTGAATATTCAAGAATCTCTTCACAGGGGAGACAGGTGTTCAGTGGGGGGATTGGCTAAGGTGAAGCTAATATTATAGTACTTCCCATTCAGGTAAAATAAATAGGAGGGCAGCAAATTCAGGCTTTTGCTACCTTCTAGCATGTTTAATATGATCAGAAGCTTTCCCCACTGATAAATGGAAAAACCGAGGCTCAAACACTCAAGGAAAGTTGTCCACAGACCTTTAGCTAATGAATGATAGTGAAGGAATTTGAATCTAGATGTAGTCCTTGCCTTTTAACAGGAATGTCCCTGAGAACACTGGCATCTGGGCACGACGTCACTTTTAGTATAACTCAGGTGGCCTCTGTCATTGATCTTGACAGCCACGTTTTTGTTAAAGATAAGTAGTTCCTTTCAAAATGTTAAAGATATGCATAGGGTAAGACAGAGGGGTACATTATACAAGTAACGTCCCATGATGATGGAAATATTCTATATCTGAGCTGAACAATTCAGTAGCCAATAGTCACA
>NW_007747180.1:2662-4431 GCF_000696425.1 Galeopterus variegatus | reverse complement strand
GTCCCATGATGATGGAAATATTCTATATCTGAGCTGAACAATTCAGTAGCCAATAGTCACATGTAGATATTTAAATTTAAGCTAAAGAAAATTAAATGAAACTTAAAATGTAGTTTCTCAGTCACATTAGCCACATTTCAAGTGCTCAATAGTCACCTGTGGCTAGTTGTTACTAGTTTGGAAGGCACAGTTCTAGATGCTGAGTCACTCTTTAGATGCCATCATAGCCCTTGTCCAGTTCCACCTTTAGCTAGCAGAACATGTACTTTCTGAGAAAGCCTTAGGCTATCACAAAAACACGTATCAAATATTAAATAAATGAAATTTTGCTGTTTAAACTCTACAGCTTTACTGAAGACATTGTGGCACAGGAGACAGGGAGTTGGATCTGAATTTTAATCCTAACTTGCACCAACTAGCAGGGTAATAAAAGGGGCTCATTGACTCCCCACCGAATCAGATGGTCTGGTGGTTGGATCAAAAATGCATTTTTAACAAGCTCACTATCTGCTTTGTGTGCACCCAAAAACCAGAAATCATTAACCTACAAAGTGGAAATTCAATTACAAGTCCATTTCATTTCTTGCATAGCTTATGTGTGAAGTCTTTTTCTATAATACTTAAGAAACTGCAAATACTAAATAGCAAACAAAAACCAAGATGGAAATGTACAGGTCCTTATAGGTCAGAGAGTCCTAGGACAGGTATAGCTAAGGTGACATTCATCTGTATGGTCTTCTCTTTCTTTCACATAAATCTTACCACACCCATTAAAAACAGTAGGTAAGCATTTGGAATAAAGTGGGTGTAGGGAGACAGAAATAGGGAGTAAAGGACATTGCAACACTGCATGAATGCTGTGTCATATCTGGCAATAGAAATTAAAAAATCAATTAGATCATAATGTCTGTTTCTCTGCAGGTATTTTAAAAAAAAAACTATTGAGGTAGTACAATCTGATCACTTAAAGCTCAAGAAAGACACTTCAATTCCTTCCTATTGTTGACAAAAAATACTTAGAACAAACATCTCCAGGGGCTCATAGTATTCACATTTAACAGACACATCTCTGTGTGCTTGTATTTTTCATACACAAATGTAAAATACATTACTTTTTGTGATATTTCTCTTCACAGTATTTTTGCATTTCTGAATTATTTTTCAGTGATCCTAAAAATTTTCTGAAGGAATGAAAATAAAAATCTATTAAGGGCCTAGTTAAAAATCGCTGGTGTTAATTAGCTAATTATTTTGCTGATAATTTTACATTAATACTGAGGACAATGGGCGAGAACCCCCCCCCAAAAAAAAAAACAGGAATAATGTGTCCTAAGACAAGGAGTGATAAAGAGAAGAAAAATGAGATGAACCTGAAATGGAGGTACAAGTTCTCTTGGCTCCATGCCAACCAGTGCCACCTGATGGCACCTATCCTCACAACTGGTATCAATCAACTTGACGGGCCTTCAAACATTAGAGATTAGCTGAGCAAAGCAGGTATTAAAGTAACCAACATTACCCTTGTCTTTGTTTTCTTCAAAAAAAAATTCAGGTATTAGGTACAAGTGTACAATAAAAGATGTGAAATTAATAAAAGCTTACAGTTTCACAATGCTCTAGAATTTTTAAATAACTTTAAACATTTTACCTTTTTTCATTGGATTCAAAACACTCCTGTACAGTAGGCATTTCCATTTTACATATGAAGAAAGTGAGGTTTACAGATTTCAGTAACTTGAATAGTAAATGACAAAGCAATGAGACCTGAG
>NW_007747180.1:0-1783 GCF_000696425.1 Galeopterus variegatus | reverse complement strand
TTTTTTTTTTCTTTTTCTTTTTCTTTTACTTTTCCTGTGTGAGTTATAACTTCTTTTAGGTCTGTACTCCAAAGTCACCTTCTCAATGACTGATTTCGTCAACACACCTTGTCTCATATTTCAACCCTGTCACACCACAATAATTTCATGCATATTAGCAAAAACATACATATTTAAAAAGTATGAATCAAGTTCACGTTAGGAAATAAATGGTACACTTGAGTTAAAGAAAAATGAACAGATTATTTGAAGAGATACATAATTACAGAGGCATGATTAAGGAAACGAGCCAAGATGATGCAGTACCCAGGAACTAGCAGGAGTAGGAAACCCACCTACCTTTAGGCCTGTAAGAGTGACACAGGGAGCTAAAGCTACAGTTGTGGGAGAAGGCTTTTAGTAAGGAGCCGGGATTTGTTGGGAAGGGAGTGATAGCAGAAATATGTAAATCAACCTTTCTTTCCTCACAACCTCTATTCTCTTAGCCCTTTATCACAGGTCAAGGTATCCTGGGTTTTTTGTTCTCCCAAGGCAAAAAGCATGGATCTGGAAGAATAAATAGAAAGTGACCAGTACAACATACCATGCATAAACAGATATTGGTCCATACCCAATTTTCAGTTAAGATAATTTCCATTGAAAACCTTTCATTACTCTATGCTCACAACTACCTTCAATTGCATTGCTCCTTTTGGGAAGAAATAAGTTGCAACAATGCAACTCTTTTCTAAAGCATATTAGCTTTTTTTTTTTTTTTTCCATGTTTTACTCCTCAAACTTAATACACACACACACACACACACACACACAATGTGCTCATAGATTTCTTAAAGAAAGAATTTACTTCTACTTCTGCCAGTGATGAAGCCATTATTGGAAATTCCCATTAAACATAAAAAAAATCTTCAGCTATAGATTGTATAATTATCACCTTTACCTATTTATGCCAGTATGGTTTGATTTCAGCAATTTCAGGAAATGCATACAAATAATCGTATATTCTATATATTTTATTGGCTACGTGGAAGGTTAAGCTATAATAGCATCAAGATTTGACATTTTGGTATTCAAGGCTACATATACATTCCTGAATGCTTTTGGCAAATTTTAATTTTTTGGTATTTTAGAATTCACCATAATTTCCATACTTAATATTGTATTTTAGAGAAATTATGTTTCATTTTTATTACTTCTTTTTATAATACTTTCTGCAATATTTTTACTTAAGAATAAAAGTGAAATTTCCTGCAAATAAATCTTGTAGTGCTGCCTCTGTAAAAATTACCCAATTCTTGTGTTAATTCCTCCCAGTTATTGTACATTGAAAGAAAAATTATTTTTACAACGCTGAAAAATTTTTAATCTACTTTCTGATGATTAACTCATGTATTTATTCAATCATTCAACAAGTATTTGCTGATCATCTACTGTGTGATAGATACTGTGCTAGTTTGTTTATAGTTATGGTAGTTCACTGATTTTAGAGGGGTCCATTGCATATTGAATAGAGCTGCTTGAAAGAAAGCTTGTACTGAATAAAAATACATTTTTATCTTCTAATTATATATGTTTCTGGGAATATATTTTGTAAGTACATTTGTATGTTGGTAAGACCTACAGGGTTGGTACATGATCAGCAATTATTGCAATGACCTTAAACCATCAGGGGAGTATCACTTTTGAACGTCATGCCAGCAAAAGTGCGATAATGAACGTGCTAGAGTCAGACTGGGTAGATAGTTACCACCATTGTGCTATCTATTTCCTTCCCTCCAAATAAACA
>NW_007747179.1:5599-12632 GCF_000696425.1 Galeopterus variegatus | reverse complement strand
AAAAATATATTTTTTTGATGAACAAATATATTTCCGTTGGGCATATACCTAGCATTAGAAGTGCTGAGTCATAGTGTGGATTTATGTTTAGCTTTATGGCTTAACAGTTTTCCACAGTGTTTAGTTGCTCTGCATTCTCACCTACACATGGCATTTTCTGTCTTTTTCATTTCAGCCATTCAGGTGGTAGTATAATGTATTGCATTATAGTGTTAATCTGCATTTTCCTGATGATTTCCTGTCTTCTTTTGTCAAATGTTTGTATAAGTCTTTTGCCCATATTTCCATTGGGTTGTCTTTTTATTCTTACTGTTTTATAAGAATTTATTATATATTCCAGATCTGAGGCCTTTATCAGATGTATGTATTACAAATATCTTCTCCCACTCTGTGGATTGCCTTTCACTTTTTTATTTCTAGTTGTTCTAGTCTAATTTATCATTTTTTCTTTTATGGCTAGTGATTTTTGTCCTTGTTTAAAGCGTCTTCACCTACTTCAGAATCACAAAGATATTCTCCTAGTTTTATTGCTCCAAAGCTTTATTGCTTTGACTTTTACATTCAGATTTGAAACCCATCTAGACTTGTATGTGGCATGAGATAGAAGTCAAGATTAACGTTTTTTTGCATGGATATTCAATAGACCCAGCACTGTTTACTGGAAAGACCATCCTTTTCCCCACTGTACTAAGCTTCTGAGCCTGTGTCTGGACTTTGTGGACCTTCTTTTCAGTTCTGTCGGTCAATTCGTCAATTTTTACATCAGTCCCATACTGTCTTAATTACTGTAGCTCTATAAATAGGTCTTGATACCTGGTAGTGTAAGCCCTTCAACTTTGTAGTTCTCATAGATTGACTTGGCTATTCTTGGCTTTTGCATTTCCATGTTAATTGTCTGAATCAGTTTGCCAATTACTGCAAATAATAAGTGTTGGGATTTTTATTGAGATTGCATTGAATCTATATAATAAGTTGGAGAGAATTGACATCTTTATAATATTGATATCAAATGACATCATTTATTTGCTAAATGCCTCTCTATATAAATCATCTTTATTTCTCTTGGTTGTAATTTGTAGTTTTCAATATGGAAGTGTTGCACATCTTTCATAAGATTTATTCCTAGGTATTTTATGTTTTTTGAAGCTGCTGTAAATGGTATGATTTTTTAAATTTAACTATGAGTTTGAGACTGATATATAGAATACAACTGTTTTTCTACATAGACCTTTATTCAATAACCTTGCTAAATTCATTTACTAATTATAATAGCTTGTATATTTTATTAGGTTTTCTGTGAGCACAGTTAGATCATTTGCAAATTTTGACAGTTTCAGTTTGTCTTTTTCATTTTGCATACTTTTATTTGTTTTTATGCTTTACTGCAATGACTAGGATCTCCAGTACAGTGTTGAATAGGAGTATGACAATGGGCATTCTTGTCTTGTTCCCAGTGACAAGGGAAATTTTGAAATATTTTGCCATAATTGTGGTATTTGTCATATGGTTTTTTGTTTTGCTTTTTCGTAGATATTCTTTACCAGACTAAGGAAGTTGTCTTCCTTGTCCTAGTTTGTTAAAAGTCTTTGTCCTGAATAGGTATAGAATTTTGTCATATGCTTTTTAAAATTATAATTGTCATATGATTTTTCTTCTTTTTCCAATTATATGGTGATTGTATTGATTGGTATTGTAATATTAAACTATCAAAAGGCAATTATTAAACTAGATAATGACTTTTCAGAATGTAAACTTCTCAACAGTTTAATTGCCTACACTCTAGCAATTTTTTTGGCACTTAAGTTGTTGTTTTGTTAGCTAATTGATAGTTCAATTAATATGTCATTTGGAGAAATATACCCTCTTCCCTCCAAATTAATACATATTAGACATTTATAATATGAGATAGCAGGTTACTGTGATATATACCATGTAGAATGCAAAGATACCTAAGAATCAGTCTGATCACCAAGGAGGTACAGTCTAAATTGTGACAGCATACCAATTCTTAGGTAATTACAGTATTAATATAAAGCAATATTTAATAATATTTGAGTGAGGCATTAACTAGCCTGTATAATTTATGAATAGATGAATATACAGACTTCCAGTCCCAAGGAATAGCACAGAGTTGAAATAGCCAAGCTTGTTTGAGAAATATTAAATTATTCAGAATAAAGTATGAAAATGCTAGTAGTTAAAGATAAGACTGCAAAGTAGAATTCAAATTCAACCAAGAAGGATCTTGAATGCCCAGGAAAAGATTAGACCTGGTTCTGTAGGCAACTCAATTTTACAGATAAGGAAATAAGTCTTGAGAGGTCATGACCTGCCTTTAGTGATACTAAATCAGAACTGGGAGTTCATAATAAAAAGAGTGTAATCTTCTTGATCTTTAATGAAATTTTCTATCCGTCCAAACTAGTTTATATGACTAATTATTATAGTGACATTATTTTGTATTCATAAAAATAGTTTGTTTCTTTCCTGTTTTTTATTTTATATTATTCTATGTCTGATTTTATTTCTCAGTTGCAAAACTAAATTGATGAGGAGTAGGAAAAAACAGTTATTACGCAGCCATGACAGATATAATAGTCATTCATGTCATATGATACTGAATGTTAAAATGAGGTCACAGGGCATTGGAGAAAAGGAAACAAGCAATATAGTACCTCTTGGTGATGAATGTGAGGGGAAACATCTTATATAGGGTACTAGCCAGGATATTTATCATTTAGTGCTGAAATCCTAATGACGTGATGATAACAAGGTTTCTTTTTAGTAGTAATGATGCCAGCATCTCTTCATGATGACGTCTTTATCCTATTAGCTCAGTGACTTCTTAAACAAGAGGCAAATGGCCACAAGTTTCATTTGGAATGATAAAAATTCCTTTACCATTTTCTTCATTTTATTTTTGGTGCTTTCTTTGTTATCTTAATTTTCAGAGCAAGTAATTTAGTTATATTTTATTTATCATTTATTGAAGCACCTCAAGGGTTAGCCTTTATAGTCAGAAGTACAGGCAAGATAAAAGAAGAAACAAGTACTATGTAGATAAAATGCTAATTAGTAGTGTTCTTATTTTTATGTAGCACAATGCCTTTTAGGTTGTAAGTAATACCTGTCAGAAAACATTAACTACACATACCATTGTCAATAGGTAATTGTAAAATGAATGAATTAATGAAAAAATTAGTGAATTGTTCTCATCATTCCTACGTAAGCCTGGAAGTACGGGATTATTCTTTTCTCATTAACTTTTTTTTTTTTGTCACAGCTTTCCAAAAGAATAGTTATTTATATAATTATCCACTTTAATAATAATGAAAATGGGTTCATTTTGTAACATGATCTAAAAATTCATAGGCTAAGTTGAACAAAAATGAAAATGGTTACCTTTGGTAACAAAGGAAACTTTGATTAGGTTTAGCCCCTAATTTAGACTGTTATGGGCTATATTTCTAATTCAAACTTTTGCTCCAAAGAGATGAGTAATCATTCTGGTGTTAACAATGCCACTGCAGCACATGATTCCCTCATGTCACCGACCTTTGTATAACCTGTGGACCAGCAGTTAATGATTCATAATATAGTTACTTTGCCCTCTGTTTTTAAATATATTAATGCTGGCAGGATATACATCTTACTTTAACTTATCATACATACCAGTACCTCACAGATCTGGGGAAATTTGAGTGATAAGAGAATTCATGGAAGAGAAATTTAGACAAGTCTTTAGAGGAAGTTACTTATCAAAATAGCCCATCTAGGAAGATACCTTGAATTAGGTGGCTTTAAAATGAGGGGGGTTATTTGGCTTGGTAGAATTTTTAAGAGCAATCAGAGTTGAGAATAGAAGAAAGTATATTGTCTAAAGACAGAAAATAGAATAATGTCAGCCAGAAATGAGTTATGCCTAATCAGTGTATAAACTATAAACAGCAGAGATGGAATAGGGATTGTTCTTTAATGCTCATGTAACAGAGTTCAGTATAACTCAGAGTTACAGGGCTCCATATGCTTAGGGTAATTGTTGCCAATATGTTGTTGGAAAGAATGCCTTTAAGTGAATTTTTAGATTGACTGGAGGAAGAGACAGAGAAGAAAAGCAGTGAGAGACCATTGCGGGTGAGAAGGCCAGGGCATGGCCAAGACATAGTGCAAGCATCATCTTCCTAGCCCAGACACAGCAGTGAGTTAATGGGATATCTTTTACATAGCTATATTGCTGGGAAAGACATGGAAGGATAATATGACTAAGTATGTAAAAAGTTAAGAAAATGAAAAATGACTAAAATTATTCATAAAAATTGTTGATGACAAAAACCATGTGATGACAAAAGTAATGTTGATAAAATTTCTATCAGTATTTTAAAAGGCACATAGGGAAAAGAATTTCAGGAAAAAAAATACATATTTGTCATAAATTTGTGTTTATGTATATGTTTAAACATATTCTTATATGTTTGAAATAAATGTATAGTTTCTTCTGTATTTGGGATAGTGATAAAGAAGCCAAGCAGATAGTTATTGGCATATGATTGGCTGGCCATATGAGAGTTCAATCTGGAAAGGTAAATCTAATAAAGAGGTCCAGGTGATTTCTAGAACTAACCAAGATAAAGATTAAAAAGAAAAGACACTCTAATAGCAAGGCCCAGTCACAACCATACTGATTTAGACAGTATGCAGAAGCCACTGACTGAGACACAAAGAAAAGGTCAGAAAATAGGAAGAAAAAAAATTATGCATATTAATTTTTAAATGTTAATATTATATTAGTACTTTATTTTTTAATCATTTGTAATGTTCTGAAGAGTATTTACTTAACCTTAACTTTTATAGCTAAATGGATTCTCTCTACATTTCGTAAAAATTGATAAGTGGTAAATTACATCTCTGAGACATTAAGTAGTACTGTTAAAGTATATAAGAGTAATACATCTCCAAAAGTGCTTGATATATAATCAAAGAAGTAATAATTTATTCACTCAGTATGTTATAGCCTATTTTTGCCAAAGCTCTCTTATGCTTTTTTTACAAATTCAAAGTATTTTGAATACATTCCATCATCTACATACATTCTACAATCTTGGGTAATAACAAATTTTTGAATTACTTATTCACTTTCAATCATGTCCATTTTGCAAATGGACTACTTTTCTGGAGAGAGATGAATATGATCTTGCAGCATTCCCACAGTTAATTGTGAATTCAGTTGAGGATCACCAAACAGAATTTAGTTTGAAGATTTTATTTACTTTGTTATGTTACCTTTCTCCTTTAAAAGTATACTTCTGCCACTCTTGGCTCAGATGTCCTGTGTTTGAAACCCTGCATTGATTGCATTTTATTTTCTTCTTCTACTGACATTAGTTTTGTTCTTCAGGCAAACCTTTTAAAACTTTGCTATGTTAACATTTTTAGTAAGTTCTAAAATAGTTCAGCTTTATTAATTTAGCCTTTAGCAAGTTATAAGGGTCTTGAGTTTATGTATGTATTATCTACAGAGTACTTTGTGAATATTCTATAAGGTAAATTTTTAAAATTTTAATAATTTTTTCGTAATAGTTTTTTGTCTTGCTTTTTTTATTTAACCATTTTACTTCTGTCTGGTTAAAGGACACAAATTATATGTTTCTGGGTTTACAAAATTAAGAAACTAATATTTTCTTTTACTTAACATGTTAGCTTGAAATATCTGGTATGTTGTCCTGATTGTTACCTGTTTCATACTGAATTGACAGGGACTGTATCCATTTAACTGGCTTTGTATAAGGCTCACCCCCGTGCCATGCACATGTGGAAAGTAGATGTTAATAACATTTAACATCTCTGATTTACAGCCTTTCCCCATTATTTCCATTTTCTTATAAAGTTTTATGTAATTTTCTACAGAGACTCATAGTGAATATAATGGTATATTATATCAATATGCCAGATTGTTAATAAAATGTGTATTTTCTAAATATATGATAGAAACTATATAATATTTATAAATATATAACAATAACTAAATAACTGAGAAACCTATGAAATAACAATGGACTGGTTAAAAATTTAGAACAAACAAAATGAAAAGTAATCATTATCTCAAAATATAAAAAAGAAATGTAACTCAATTTCTTGGTTAACAAGATTCAACAATTATTTTATAACAGTGATTAAACCATCTAGGCAAATAAACCTGAATTTCATTTGGCCATTTTACTTTCCAAACCTATGTTTAAATATATATTGAGTTTTTTATGATTGTTGATAAATGTGGCTGCACTAAGCTTATAGCAGAAGATCAATGTTTTAAAAATTGAAACAGTATAGGTTTGTATTGATTAATGTGACTAAATCAAAATGAGAGGTTTCGTAACAGCTTTCTTAGACAGGCTGCTCCCCAGTAATGGCAACCTATCAATTTTAGCTTTCCACTGATAAATCAGCTTGAAAATTGGATGTCAAAATTTTTTTCACTGAAGTAGTGATTTTTCCATGCCCTTTAACCTTTTCTGATATATTAGATTGGTTTATAAGACTAAGCTCTATCTTGCAGAAAGCAGTTGTCAAATTGACATTTGGATAGATTTTCAAATGATTGTAACAACTATTTTTATCTGTGTATATAAAATACACATATGTATAATTATATATATTCTTCCTCCCTAATTGTAAGGATTGTTTATCTGGAGAAAACTTCAATTGCAAATTACAAAATTTTAGATGTTCTGTTTTGGAATCTTAGAAGTTCAAAGGTCAGTGCCTCAACTGGAAGATTAGGACACATGCTTCTATAGAAGTATTTCAATTTTCATTGAGTAGAAACATTGATGTTTTTTCCTTGTGAATTTTTTTTATTTTTTCTTTTTATTTCCTTGAAAAAATACTAATAGGTTAATTAATGGCAACTCTCCTATGTTGCTATATGGTTAAGAGTAACTTGATATGCTTTATTACCAGCAAAAACAACAACAAAAAAAACCTGACAACGCTTTCTTATTTATCAGGAACCAGTATTGAGGATTTGAAATAACAC
>NW_007747179.1:1955-2896 GCF_000696425.1 Galeopterus variegatus | reverse complement strand
GGTGACACCAAGCCAAGGGTTGCGATCCCCTTACCGGTCACATTATAAAAAAAAAAAAAATGTATAAATTTATTACACATTCTACAGGCTTACCCCACTTTGTTATTTAGATCCATATTAATTTAATACTAAGCTTTGCGTAGTGGAATATAATATGCATGTGTTAATTGTTTACATGGATATATAGAGATAAATAAGAATTGCAGATGCATGGGGTATATGTAGATAAATAGACAAGAATTGTGGAAACATAGTATATTAACGAATTTCAAAAGAGTAATTTCTGTTCTCCCCATAATTCTTGTAAGAATTACACTTGGAATATCTAGAAAAGTGAAATAAAGAAATTTACATATATTAGTTGAAGACTTTATCTCTGTTATTGATTGTCACACTAGGTCATCAGGAAGTTATTATTTCTAAGTCTTCTTCAGACTAATTATATATGTTAATTTTGCAAATTAGTTTTCTGTACAACTGAATTTAGTTTTTTTCTTAGATCTCAAATATAAGAATATTATACATAACACTGCTTTCTTTCATATGAATCTGGTCAGTAGTAGTACTCAAATCTATAAATAAGAGAGGCTTAAGAACAATATCAGTCTGCTTGGCAGGAGACATCACAAGCATACTGTTTTTCCTAGATTTCATATTATAAATTAATAAAAATAAACTTTTCTACAAATGCCCTTATTTGTATTTTGTATGCAATTTTAAAAAATTATTTAGAGGAACTCAGGGAGACTGATAAGATTATGACTTCATCATTTATGAAAATAACACAGAAAAGTGTTTACTTGCTAGTACTATAATGCAACCGAGTAATATTAAAAATTTAAGTTTCACAGTAGAACTGTAATGATTAAAAAATTTGAAATTTTTCAGTCGTTATTATAAAGAATTTTCAAATAAAATGAAAAGTTGTTCAATTTAAATTT
>NW_007747179.1:0-1371 GCF_000696425.1 Galeopterus variegatus | reverse complement strand
TTTTTCAGTCGTTATTATAAAGAATTTTCAAATAAAATGAAAAGTTGTTCAATTTAAATTTACCAAAAAATTCAAAGAATTAATATAAATGTATTTTTCTTGCCATCTGAGCAAAAGCCCAAATTAACCAAACTCAGGACATTTTCTTTGTGTTAGTGGTTCTAGATTCTGATATCTCCTCCACATAACATATCCATACACATAAACACAGAACACAAACTCAGTTCTTGGGAGATTTCCAAACCTGTACTGGACTTGGAATTAGCTAGATTAACAAATCCTCTGCCAGATAATAATCTGTGATTTCTTATTTATGTTGTTATTTTCTTTGTTCTACTTTCATTTAGCTTACTTTGCTCGTTTCCAATTTTTTGAGGTGCGAGCTTAGGTCATCAGTTGTAAATTTTTCTTCTTTTCCTAAAGTATACATATTTAAAGCCATAAATTTTTTTCTACACACTGCTTTAGCTGCGTCCACAACTTTTTATCTGTTGTGCTTTTATTATCATAGAGTTTGAAACATTTCCTACATTTTTTTTCTTTTATAATCCACATATTATGTAGAGGTGTGTTATTTAATTTCCACATATTTGGGGTACTCATAGAGATCTGCAGATCTGTTGTCAGTGAACTCTTATCCTCTTTCTTATGCTGCAAATATGATGATGATGATTATAATTGAATGATATTTTCACTTGTAATGGAATTATTGGGTTGACATTGAATTGTTTTTCTTTCAGTACTTTAAAAATGTTGTTCCACTGTTTTGTAGGCTTTTTCTTTGGCTACTGTCAAGAGTTGTCTTTTTCTTTGGTTTCAGCAGCTTGACTATAATATGCCTAGATGAGGATGTTTATCATAATCCTCTAGGGGATCACTCAGCTTCTTAAATTTGTAAATTTATTATCATTTCAAATGTGAAAAGTTTTTGGCCATTTTTTCCCAAATATTTTTCTGCTGTGTTCTATCCTTCTGGGACTCCAATTACATGTATGATAAACTTTCTGATGTTGCACTACAGTTACCTAAGGCTTCTTCTTTTTTTTTTTTTTCCAATCTTTTTTTCTTCTTCAGATTGGATCGTTTCTATTGATTTATCTTCAAGTTCATGGAATTCCTTTGTTACTTTCATTCAGCTATTAAACCCATTCAGTGAATTTTTACTTCAGATATTTTACCTTTCCATTATAAAATTTTCATTTGATTCTCTTTTATTTTTTTCTATTTGCTGAAATTTCCTATCTTTCAGTCATTATGAGTATATTTTTCTTTATCTTTTCATTTTTCATTATAGTAGTTACTTTAAAGCCCTTTTCTTTTTTTTTTTTTTTTTGTCTTTTTTCGTGTCCGGCAACGGATCGCAACCCTCAG
>NW_007747178.1:12415-12633 GCF_000696425.1 Galeopterus variegatus | reverse complement strand
GAACATATTTTATATGTATATGGGCCATTCCTGTTTCCTCTTCTAATATATAAAAATACCCATTCATTCATTTCGCCTATGTTTTTTAAATTGTAATTTCTGTTCTCTTTTTATGCACTTGTAGTAGTTCTTTATATGTGCTAGATTCCAAGCTTTTTGCTCATAATGTATCATAAATATTCTCTGCCAGTTTGTGATTTTTTTTTTCCTTTTTAATG
>NW_007747178.1:6519-7223 GCF_000696425.1 Galeopterus variegatus | reverse complement strand
ACCACTGAGATATCAAGGAATGTTTTAGAGGACCTTACAACAACACAAAAGGAGTATTCCCCCAAAATGGACTGAGAAACAGCAATGTCATTGAAATAAATATGTTGTTTCCTAAGGCAACTGCTTTCTTAAAATGTAAAGGGAGAAGTATTTTCTTGGAACATGCCAATGCTTATACATTTAGAACAGTTTTTCTCAAACTTCAATGTATATAGAATCATTTGGAAATTTTATTAAAACAAATTTGCAGATACCCTGAAATCCATGTCTCAAATAATTCAATGGGTCTGCAATAAGCTTCAGAAACCTATATTTTAATAAGCTCCCCCAAGGGATTCTGATGTACCTGATCAACAGGCATTTTCTGATCTAGACACATTACTAATAACCACATGCTAGACACCCAGGCATGTAACTTTACTATTCCATGTTTTCTTTCCTTAAACCATCTTGACATAGCTTAATACATGTTTAGGCTCTCACAGTTGTTTTCAGTTTCAACCCAAGTATGATAGTTAAACTTTTCACTATGACCTTAGGGCAGTAATTTTTACTGGATTACAAATAAAATTGCTCAGATTCAGAATTATAATCTCTCCATAGTGTCCAGGACTACAGACTGTGACTGAATTTTTTTCATCCTCCCTTGGGAAGGAAGCATGGTTTCATGGGGACACCAAAGTATGTTGGAAAAGGTCCCAGCT
>NW_007747178.1:0-1250 GCF_000696425.1 Galeopterus variegatus | reverse complement strand
AAAGTTACCTATGGGAGAGGGTTTGATCAGGGAAGAGAATCCAACATGTGTTTGGGTGCTAGCAATATTGTATTTCATGACCTGGGTAGTGGTGTCACAGGTGTTTACTTTACAATTGTTAATTAGTTAAAATGTGCATGTAGGGGATAGCTACGAGCTCCCACGCACCTGCCCTCCCAGCACACCCTCCCCACCCTTAACCCGCACCTCCAAGACTTCAGGCTCGGGGGGTACCTGCCTCCGGCCACCCAGCCCAGACTGAACCCTTGGGCACAGGAACTGTTTTCAGATTCATCACTCCCAGTCCTTACCAGAGTGCCTGCCAAAGTATCAAAGAAAAATAAAAATTAATATGAAAGTGTATTAATAAAGTTTAAAAACAAGCGGCGCCAGTGGCAGCAGCGGGGGAAGCGGCACCAGCGGTAGCAGTGGGAGTGGGGGAAGCGGCGGCAGCGGAGTTGGTGGCAGCGGGGCCGACGGCAAGTGGGACCAGCAGCAGTGGTGCCGGCAGGAGTGGCATGAGCGGCAGCAGCGGCAGCAGCACGGGAACCGGCAGCGGCAGGAGCGACACCTTGTGGTAACACCCCATCACCCGGCAGCCTGGCAGAGTCCAAGCTGACCAGAGAGGTGGCTCCCTGGAGAAGCCCAAGACCCGAGGTAACCACACATGCAAGGCACTAGTGGCCAACTGAGTACTCACTGAGGTAGCCATGCCAAATTGGCAACCCCAGCAACATCTTAGTCAGGCAATACTGTCAAACCTGTGGACTGTGAAACCCCCTGCCACAATGAATAACCATCAAAGAAAAGACACCAGAAATATGAAAAATCAGGAAAGTACACCACCCAAAGATAATAAATCTCAAGCTCTAGATCCTATAGAACAAGAAGCCCTTGAAATGACTGACAAGGAATTTCGAGTGATAATTCTAAGGAAACTGAATGAGATACAAGAAAACTCAGCTAGACATCATGATGAAATGAGGAAAAGTATACAGGACCTGAAAGAGGAAATGTACAAGGTAATCAATGCCCTGAAAAAAAAAAAACGTAGCAGAACTTGCCGAACTGAAGAAGTTATTCAGTGAAATTAAAAAACACAATGGAGAGTTTAACCAGCAGGCTTGTCGAAGTTGAAGAAAGAACCTCTGAACTTGAAGATGGGCTGTTTGAAATAACATAAGCAGATAAAAAAAAAAAAAAGAAAAGAAAAAAGAATCAAAGGCATTGAAGAAAATCTGAGAGAGATA
>NW_007747177.1:10875-12633 GCF_000696425.1 Galeopterus variegatus | reverse complement strand
CTCTCTCTGCTGGCATCAATTTCTGGAGGATGCATAAATTCAGAATTATTAGGGGAAACATGGAAGCAAAATGAGAAAAGAAAAAGGTGTGTGTATGGTCCCTGGGTGGGCATCTAAGAATGAAGGCGAGAAGGTCATCTTGGACCCAGCCCTCCAACTTATAGATGACAGTCCAGAGAGAGCACAGGGCTCTCAACCAAGGTCTCAGATAATCAACAGCAGCTCAGCCTCCAGCCCCCTTATCAACTGCCTTTTACACCACAGGATGGATAGATTCTCTTAAATCTCTCAGACGAGGCTAATTACAAGCAGACAGTTGATCCTATATTTCACCAATTTGTCTAGTCTGGCTATAAGATTAGGGAAAATTATCCTCTTGACGCAGAGTGTGGAAAACAGAGTAGTTGGTAACGGGGCGGGAGTTTTGCTTTGCATGTGGGTATGTATGGACATGTCTATACATGTATGTACACTTCAAAGGACTGATGAGGAGAAGAAAATGAAGAAATCGGCTACTTTTCCAGTTTCGATTCAGCTAATACACTTCAAAGGACTGATGAGGAGAAGAAAATGAAGAAATCGGCTACTTTTCCAGTTTCGATTCAGCTAATTCATAGTAAATTCATTAATTCAATTAATTCATACTAAATTCAGTTTAAATATGTTGTAGTTTTTTTACCCTGAGCCAGCCATTTTCTTGTATGAGTTTATGTTCTTTGGATTAGATTCTATAGGACCAGATTTGGGTTTCTTGTTCCTTAAATCCAGGGTTCATAGAATCATTTGAGCTTGCAGGTGGTGGTGCATGCACTGGGTAGGTCACTTGCCTGTTCTAGCTGATCGCATTGCAGATTTACAATTACAGCTCTCAGTGACAAGGCAGGTTAGTGTCCACCTCCCTCCCCATCACGCTCTTAGATTACTAATTGGTGCATTGCTTGAGAAAACCTCACCCTGGAAATATATGTGGGCAAATAACAGATGTTATTTGTATAACTTGTTATACAAAATTTACATATTATTGAAAAATCATCTCTAAATTTCAGTGATCCTTTTATTAGCAAAAGTAATTTATTCTGGCAATGAACATTATTCCTTAAATTGGAATTCAGAGGAAATGGCATAAAGATGAATCCTAGGATGTGGGTTTTTTGCTTGGGGTGCTGCCTTTTGTCTCGTTCTTTTGGAAGACGTGGCTATAGCCTCTAGTCTTGCTTTCGTGCACACTGTGTCTGCTAGTGTCTTTTGGGATTGCTTCTTTCTCAGGCATCCTTAGGAGGACAGACAGGTCTAGATCCCAAACCTGCTCAAGAGCTTTCTTTTTTTTTCTTGAAACAGAATTGATTGTACATATCTGTGCGGTACAGTGTTGAATACCAATACTTGTGTGCAATATGTGATGCTCAAATCAGGATAATTTGTATATTCAACTTTACACAACATAATCATTTTTTGTGGCCCTTTACCTATTTCTTGCTAGCCCCCCCCTCCCCCACCTCCGGTAACCTCAGCTCTTTTCTCTCCTTTTTTTTTCCATTAAATTTTTATTTTGTCAATATACACTGTATATGATTATTATGGCCCATCACCGACACCTCCTTCCCTCCTCCCTCTCTCCCCTCCCCCCAAGAATGTCCTTTCCGTTTGCTTGTTGTAACAACTAGAAAAAGGTATAGTTGTTATATCTTCTTCCCCACCCCCCCCAGTCTTTTTTGTGTGTGTATGTGGGTGAATTAATTTGTTTATTTTTTAGCTCCC
>NW_007747177.1:0-9839 GCF_000696425.1 Galeopterus variegatus | reverse complement strand
AGTTTACACCAGCACTCTCAATGTCATCTTCGGAGGTCAAGTTATCAGAAGTGGGAATGAATCTTTGCCTTTCCTGCCTCTTCACCTCCACCCTGATCACTACTCTCGGACCAAATCCATTGCAGAGAAGAAATTGCTGGAGGTGAAGGGTATAGCCCTGGACAGGGGTGGTGGTGTCTTAAGAACCTGCACTCTCCTTACCCCAGTATTCATTTTAAGAAAACTAGTATAGATACCATTAGAAGTTATAAGTCGTAAAAGTTCCTCTAGGCTACCATGTGACTCATTATCTCTCCTGGAGTCATTCATTTCACCCATGATCTTGAAATTAACATCTTATAATGAAAATCTTAAATCACAAAAATTCCATTTGCTTCCTCTAAACACCCTCCTGCCCCGCCCCCCCGCAACTCCCTGAGAATGAAAACAATTGCTGTTTGGGGCAGAATATTTTGGTCTAGCTCGTGAAATACAAATCTCTGTGGCAGCCTAGTCTGAGAGTGACTGACAACAGTTCTTCATAAAATAGGCGTTGTAGATATATAATTCATTTTTTCCAGTGTGCTCTAACATTTCTCGCATATAAAGGTATAAAGGGCATGGTTACCAAAAAAAAGTGTGAACGGTACTGTATTATTAAATGTCATGCTTCTTGATTTACATGCTTCAGTCCTATATTACCTCAAACAAAAATGGATTTTTCTACTCAGGCTTTTGCATTTTTTAAGCTGGGCTATCCACGGAAGGTTTGTGGCATTCTTGTTTTTCCAGTGAAGAATGGAAATCTAAAGTGCTTTTGGACACTTTCACAATTATATGAATTAAAACCCTTATATATAGGAAAGGTACAGTTTTGAAGGACAATGGTATTTTGATGATATCTAGGGAAGAGAATGATATGAAACGGCTGCTGGTTTGTAAATAATGCTTAATAATTTAAGCAGAGAAAGGTGATAAATTGTTGTCTATATTGGAAGCATTTTTGCATACCACTTTTGATTTTTCTTTTTGTTGCATTATTGTTTCTTGGTATTTTCAAAAGACAGCATAAAATTTGGTTTTGATTTCTTTTCCAAAAGATAAGTTGTAAAGTGCAAACTCATCAGGTTGATATTAGAATGGATGGGAGTTAGTTGTAGACTTCTAAATTGGTGTTGTGTATCCTTGGCAAGAACTAGCTTGGGTATTGTCAGCATTTTAGAAAACCATTTCATGAGTGCTCTCTTCACAAAGCAAGGTAAGATGCCAAATACGGATGTTTCAGAAGTGTTCGTTCTAGGGGCTCGCATGACCGTGGCACCCAGACCAATTACAGCATAAGTGAGATGTGTAAGCATCTCTCCCAAAACAGTTACCTATTTGGTTTTCATGGTTGCTATCTTATTAATCGCTGTAAATTTAAGGGAATTGTCAAGTCCTATGTGCTTTACATGTATTAATGCCTCTCAAATACCCTTTGAGATAAGTAGTTTTCTGTTAATTCCCAGTTTACTGACAAGGAAATGGAGGCGTGCAGGATTTATGTAACTTGTCCAGGATCTCAGCTAATAAATGGCAGAGCCAGGATTCAAACCCTATTTCTAGGGAGTATAATCTTGAATCTGTTTCCTTCAGGCCCAGGATTCTGAGATCTGATGTCCCTCATCTGCCACATGCAATCACGGTATACCCTATTGCAGAGGCTGAACATTAATGTCATCTCTGTGTGCGACCTTGTGACTCCCTGATTGGGTCCCAGACTGGACCACTGAGCAGTGAAACAACTTTGTTAACAGAAATGCTGGCATATTTATTTACTGGGAATAAATGAATAACTTATATGTTAAGTTTTCAGATTTTCAGGACTTTTCTCCTTTTTATAAGCACAAAATGTCCTCACAAATAACACTGTTAATATAGATCTTTATCTCTTAATTTTTGAGACCCACACTTTTTTTTTTTTCTATTTGTAGCTTGTCTTAGGACCCATGCACTGATTCTATCTTCTGGCCTGGGCACTGTAGATATTACCATGTAAGCTGGGATCCCAGTTTTATTAACTGAATTTGCAACATGGGATTTGAATTCACTGTCCTTCTGTATGTGTCTTCCCAGTTTTCAAAACTGATGGCATTGTTTTATAGGGGTCACTAGTAGCATAGTTATGATTTATACCATATTACATTTATACTATAATATATATATATATAAATACACCATTGTTTTTTGTGCTCAGAGGAAAGTAAGAATTATTAGCTACACTTAAATAATAAAAAGTATTTTCTATGGATAAACCATATACATACATCTATACATTCCCCTTCCTCCAGAATCAAAGGAGAAAGGTAAATTGTCTTAAGAGGTAGGTTCAGCACTCATTGGAGGATCAATCATTTGCAGACCTAAGGAGCACAGACCCTCTGATGGAGCACATGAGTAGGAAGTTGCATGTGAACAGCCGGTATTCAATAAACCAGGTAAACTTCTCTGAGCCTTAATGGTCTTATCTATTAGATAGAAATAAGAATACCTATCTTATCAGGTTTACTGACATTTAAATATAGTCATATAATGCTTATTACTGTCCTTGCCTCCTAATGTAGATACTCAGTAAGGGGTAGTTAAGGTTGATTATTAGTTGACTGCCATAGGAACTTGAACCAGTGTTGAAAATCAGCCATTCTCCAAGAAATCATAATGGAAAGAGGCTAGAGAAATGCTCAAAGCCCAGCACCCTTTTATGGGTTTGCATATAAGAAATAAGGGAAAATGGGGGCAAGGAAATCTCTGTTGTTGACTTGTCTAATGCACAACTAAGCTAGGATTCAAAAGTATGGCCTGTTTAAGAGCAGCTAGAGACTTGAAAAGTAAGTCTGTGTTACCCTTTGCATAATTTATTTTTCCTGATATTTAAGAGGATGTAAAAGGAGATTATCAGGCAGAAAGTTTGTAGGTTTCAGAAGTAAAATCTTGGAAAAAGCAAAATGACCCCTTTCGGGGACTCTTGATGTAGATCTCTTATTTAAGAGAAGCCATGGACAGGCTCCCTGAACATCTGACTGAGTCATAGACCTTGAAGATATCAGAGATCTCATTACCTTGTCTACTTTACAGAATCAAACAAGTTCATTGAGAAACAACAGGGATATTTTAAAGGCGAAAGCAGAAGAATCGACTAGGACGGCTGGCCTACCCAAAATTAAATGTGACAATCATAGGAGCTGGATAAGTATCTAATTATGAAAGATGTTAGTATTTCTCAGGATTTTCAAGGGCTAAAAATCAGCAGTATTAATGAAGTTGAATTTATGAAAATAGATTTCAGGTATTTAAGAGAGAACTGTCAGTGCAGAGATTGAATAGAAAAAGACATGGGAATCCAGCAGTGCTGACTATGCCTTAATGAAATTCCAGTTAATGAGCAGTGCAAGGCTATTCTAATGAAAGTAGGGAAGGGAGGAGGAAACCCAAGAGGATGAACGAAGAGCTGCTTGCATGGCTGAGACAAGAACAACAATGCTACACCAAAGCAGAGGGGATGGCAGAGGGCCAAGGTGAAGTACAAAGAAATACAGCAGCGTAAAGTCAGGAAAGCTCGAGCAGGAAATGAGAAGCAACTTGCACAACACATCAAGGGAGACATTCTTTAAATACATCAGAAGAAACAGGATAGGGAAATGTAGTTTCTCTGTTAAGTAGAGGAGGGAGTTGGTTTTAAATGACATCAGTAGGTCAGGTTTTCTACTTTTTTTTCTCCCCAAGCAAAACTTCTTTGTTTTAAAAGATTCAGGTAGTATTGATGGGGAGTAAGCAAACTGACCAGAAGAGCTGGTGAGAGGCTGTTTTAGCCCACTGCTGAAGTGAAATCTGTAGGCACCCGTGGCTTTTCTATTAGGATGCTGGAATATTTGTTTTGAATGATAGCCTCACACAGCACCAGCTGTAGAGGGAATATAGAATGAGAAAAGGAGCAACATGCCATTTCTCTGTGACATGAGATGAGGCTTGGCCTTGGAATGATAAATCTGAAAGCTTGTATGACCTGAAAGAAAATTTAGGGGGGGTGGGGAGGGTAGCAGGTATCAAGCAGATACCATCACAAAGTCAATTTGGAAATACCTTGCAGGCTGGAAGGTAGCAGGTATTACCAGTGTGGTTTGAAAGAGAGCACATCCTGTCAGACTAATGCAGCCTCTTTCTGTGACAGAGTGGCAGCCCAGGAGATTGAGGGACAGGAAAGGAGTGATCTAGTTTGATTTTAGAAATGCTGCCGATGCTTCTCCACAAGTTACGTCTGTCGGACCACAAAGAAATGGTTATTTTTCAGTGTACCACTCCTTGATGGGCTGCCTCATTGGAGCACATTGAAAGTGTATTTAATTAGGAATTAATGGTCAGAGTGGAGTGGGTAAAAAGGGTCCTATCAAGAAATGTTCTAAAGTGATGAGTACTATATCCAGTGCTTATTCAAAATGTTCAATAACCTGGAAGATACGCAGAAAACAGATAATGACCAGATTGGTGGGAGGGATGGAGAGAGGTATTCAGGAAAAATGTTCAAAATGATTCTGGTCATGTAGAGGCATGGTTGGAAACAAAGTAATAGAAGGGCATAGAGCACTTCCTGTTTTATGTGTAAGGACCATGATGACACGTGTCTGCTTAGAAGGCATACATTTTGGGTTTATCTGATAGTGGCATTTTTTTTCCAAAAGCAGTACTGAGTTGGTTTCTTTCTGAGCCCTATAAGTTGATCCTTTCTGGGTCAACTGCCCTCTATGTAGAGTTAAGAGAAAACCTTATAGGTTTAAAGCCCCAAATCAACAGGCCAACCTACAAGGTCAAGTAACAAAGCATGTTGCACTAAGCTCACGTCTTAGCCTTAGTGGAGCAAGGACCTAGTCTTAGCTCCACGAGTAAGGGAGTAATTGGAGACACTGAAAGAGCCATGAAGATGGTTAAAAGGTTAGGAAATATAAGGCATCCAGGCCAAACAAAACTTGAATTCAGTGTGCAAAAATGTTGAAAGATAAGTCATTAATGTTAAGTATGCGAAGAACTCCTAAAAGCACATTGGTGACAGCTGTTCTATATTTCTCTTAATGACAAACTAAGAGGGCAAAGGCTTAACTGAATAAAGGATTTGGAATCGATTTAAAAGAAGATAGTATGACTGTTACTAAACACTGAAATAAGTTAGTGAGGGAGGGTGTGTATCTTTGTCCAAGGGATCTTTAAAATTATGAGCAATTATGTTTTGCAGATGAATACATGTTATACATTTAGAAAATGTTTGAGTTTGGACTGTAAGTAGAAAATGAAGGAGGTTAGCCCTCTCATCTCCTTCAGCTATATGTCAAAATTTGTATTTGTCTCAAAGGACTTAGTCTTTTGTAAGAAAGTTTTAATTGGCATTTTCCTCTTCCTACCACAGCTGTGTTCAGCTCTTTTCTAATTACCATGTAACTCCCTTACAGTAGTGTTTATGGATTTTTATTGTATTTGCTTGCTTAATTAACAGTCTCATTGATGCGCTTAACTCTGTAAATGGACCATGTCTGTAGCCCTCACCACTGTAACTCACTTCCAGCACTGTGCCTGGCACATGGTCCTAGTATTTGTAGAATGAATGATGGATGCTGAAAGAAATATAGCACAGAAGATGGCAGGCTTAGAAGGCTGTCATTTTTGGAATGATTTGTGAAGGCTAGAATAGCGCTAGAATGTATTTCCTAATCTTTGTCATATGGTTGAAGTCCCACTGCTGGAAATATGTGTCATTTGAATCAAAGAATTTCCTCTCTAACCATCGTCTTTTGAAATGCAAATGGAATCCACACAAAAACTTATGCACAAATGTTGATGGCAGCATTATTCATAATTGCCAAAAAGTGGAAACAACCCATCAGCTGATGAACTGATAAACAAAATGTGGTACATCCAAACAGTGGTACTGGTACATTCCACATCGTGGACTCATCTCGAAAACATGATGCTATGGGAAAGAAGCCGGTCACAAAGGACCACCTATTAATATGATTCTATAGATATGAAATGTCTAGAATAGGCAAATCCATTGAGATAGAAAGTAGATTGGTAGTTGCCTAGGGCTGGGGAAGTTAGGAAGAGAGGGGGAGTAATTGCTAACAGATACGGAGTTTCACTGTGGGGTGGTAAAAATGTTCTGGAATGGACATGCCATAATGGCATAGCCCTGTGAATATAGTAAAAACCATCAGATTGTGCACTTTAGATGGGTGCATTCATGGGGGCTTCTGGAATCATGGTGCTAGGCCTCTGGCAAGAAAAAGGGCACAAAGAACGTGGAGTTCGAACGACACAAAATTCAAAATTTTTTCTTTCCAGTTTTACTTTTGGATAACTCAACTTGAGAATTACATTTGGCAACACCTTTTCTACAAAACAAGCCTTGCAGAGTGTTACTCTTTTCCCTTAGAATGTGTGCAGACCTCCTAACCTTGCACTTAGCATCCTGGATCTTTAGTGTGTGTCTCTGTGTCTTTCTCACCCTTCACAACATAAACTTCAGTACTGTGATCCCATCCTGTTTGGGGCTGTGTCCACATTGATTTGCCCAGGACCTGGTACATGGTAGGAGGACCACAAATGTTTGCTGAGCTATTTATATTTAGACATAAAGGCCTGGGGAGATTTTATTTAAAGAAAGGGTGCAGACTCTATTTTGAGTTTATCAGAGTTGCTTGCTTTGAAAAGGCTTCTTAAAAAATTATTATTCAGATAACTTTCAACAAGGGTGCCAAGACCATTCAGTGGAGAAAGGACAATTTTTTCAATAAATGGTGTTGGAAAATCTAGATATCTATAAACAAAAGAATTAAGTTTGGACCCTTTCCTTACACCATTCATAATAATTGACTCAAAATGGAGCAAAGACCTAAACATAAAAGCTAAAAACTACAAAATTCTTAGAAGAAAACAAGGGGAAAGTTTCATGATATTGGGTGTGGCAATGATTTCATGGATATGACAACAAAGCACGGGAAACAAAAGAAAAAAATAGATAAATTAGACTTCATCATAATTTAAAACTTGTGCATCAGAGGATGCTATCAACAGAGTGAAAGGGCAGCTCACAGAATGGGAGAAAATATTTGCAAATCATGTAGCTGGTAAGGGATTAACATCCAGAATATATAAAGAACTCCTACAAATCAACAGCAACAACAGCAAATTTTTTAAAAATCCAATTAAAAAATGAGTAAAGGATTTGAATAGACATTTCTCCAAAGAAAAATGGCCATTAAGCACATGAAAGGATGGTCCACATCACTAGTCATTTGGGAAATGCAAATCGAAATCACAATGAGATACTACTTTGCACTCATTAAGATGGAGCATGAATGAGAGAGAGAGAGAATGACAGTGTTGGCCAGGAGGTGGAGGAATTGGGACTCTTGTGCACTGCTGGTGAGAATGTAAAGTGGTGCAGCTGCTGTGGAAAACAGTACGGCGACTCCTTAAAAAATTAAACATAGACTGACTATACAATCTGGCGATTCTACTTCTGGTATACACCCAAAAGGAGTGAAAGCAGGGACTCGTATATCTGTACACCCATGTTCATAGCAGCAGCATTCTCAGTAGCAAGTGTCCACTGATGGATGAATAAACAGACTGTGATGTGCACATACAAAGGAATATTATTCAGCATTAGAAAGGAAGAAATTTCTGCACATTCTACAACATGGGTAAACCTTGAAGACTAAATGAAATAAGCCAATCACAAAAGGACAAATATTATCTGATTTCACTTATATGAGGTACTTGGAGTAGCCAAATTCAGAGACTGGAAGTTGAATGGTGTTGCCAGGAGCTGGAGGGAGAGAGGAATGGTGAGTTGTTTAATGGTACAGTTTCTAGTTTACAAGATAAAAAGTTCTGCAGATGGCTGGTGGTGATGGTTGCATAACAATGGGTATCTATTTAAGGCCATGGAGTTGTACACTTAAAATGGCCAAAGTGGTAAATTTTATGTTATGTATTCTTTACCACAAGAAGAAAATTATTTTAAAATGAGGGTGTTTACTTATGTAGATGGGAGTTGGCCACAAAGGTCCCATGCCACCCTTCCCAGCGTAAGTATCTTCAGTTGCTGCTGCTAGAACACAGCAAGAACAGCAAGCATTTCCTCACCTTGATTCTCTTACAGCTTTGACTTCAGGATTACTGAGGGAACCATGCAGTAATTTACAACAGTGCTGAAAATACTACTGAAAAACCTGGGATTTATTAGGCATCATCTGGGCCAAACTATGAGATTTCATATTGTTGTTATTGTTGCTGGCGGTCTACTGCTTTTTCATACTAATTTACTTGATACAGCATGTTTACAAATATTGTATTTTTCAAAGATACTTCTGTGTCTCTTAAGCTATTTCTGTGGTGGAAACTAAAGACTTCCTGATAATGATGGAATGCAGTTTGGATATGTGGAAAGGGGTGTGAGAAACTGATGCTGTGTTGTTTCTTTTTGACCTATGGAATACCATCTTGGGTTGGGCTGGCGTGCATACCTCAGTTCATGGGAGCATGACAAATAGCATTTCGTTAATCTGCAGACTTAATGTTTTTGCATTTGGCTTTTTCCTGGACTTTTTGCCAGTTTCTGTAATCTATGGAACACTGTAACTTCTCAAAATGTTTTCTAAATTTAACTTAAGTGAGTCTGTAGTCTAGAAGGCAACCAACAATAAAGAATCCCAATGTCCTACCAGCCTCACTCAATTCACATTGAGTCTTTTTGGCACCAGAAGTTCTGAGTATTTTATATTCCAATATAGGTAAGTTTCTAAGTTCTTCTGCCAAGGCTTCCTTCAAGGTACTTCCAGGTTATTCTGAAGAGGCCCGAGACAGCTATCTTTTTCTCAAAGCCCTGAGGTAGAACCCACACTTAAACCTGTACTTATGATTTTTCTGGTGTCTGAAGCACAGGGCCTGTGTCTGTTCCTTGAAGAACACTTAACATCCCATTATGGGTAATCTGGACCTTAAGCCACCCTCTGAGCCCCAGTCCTTCAGTTCTGGAGGTTGGCATGTAAGTGGTCCTGAAACAAATGACATTGATTGTCCCTTGCTTCTGGAGGACTTTCAGATACTCCCCAAGTCTTATAGCATGGGGCATGCTGGAAAAAACCTCATAAAATTATTCATGTGTCCAAGCTGGGCTGAATTTAATCCTTTGAAGAAAAGCTGCTGTCAACATTTTAAAAAGCTGAGCAGCTTTGACCTTGATGCTCAAGAAATTCCTCTGAGTTTAACCTAAAACTTGCTTGAAATAGATTTTCTTTTCATGGAATAGAAACTTACTTGTTTTTTCCTCATTCAACAAGTAACGTTTATGTTCCTTTTAAAATATTGTCAATTTGAGACATTTTATTTCCTTTAGTTCTTTTGTTGTGGCTAGGAAATCTAGACAGAATTGATTCTTATAATACAGATGACTCTTTAAAAAGGGTAATTTCATCTCAGCAGAGTCATGTTGAAACTATCTTGTAGAAGGACATATAGAAAAAAAAGTAAACTAACATTTCAGGAGTAAGTTTCATTTACATGGAGAAGGAAAACTGAGTCAAAGTGATTGACATGTAAGTCCTGGTTTATACATGAACCAGCTTTTTAAAGCAGGTTTTTAAAGCTTGGTTTCCTTATCTGTAAAACCAAAGTTGCCATATTTTTCTCGGTATTAATGTGTGGATTAAATGAAATACTACACATGAAAAGAACTTGATAGGTATCTGGTACACATAGTAGCTTCTCAAATAATGATCCCGCCCTCAAGCTTTCTCTGTCTCTACTTAACCTTTTTCTTTTTTTTTTTT
>NW_007747176.1:12004-12634 GCF_000696425.1 Galeopterus variegatus | reverse complement strand
ATATGTTTAAATACATATATATCGGCAATCACATTAAATGTAAATGGAAGAAATACAATTAAAAACAGTTTGTTAGATTGGATTTAAAAATCTAATACTTTTTATGAGGGACAAGTACCTTTTATATAAAGATATGGAAAGTGCAGGTAAATCTGTGACAGAGATCTTGTTATTTAAACCTAGAAATGTTAAAACATTTTCTCATTGAGAAAACCTTTCAGTTTCCCATAGTATATTAAGTCAATCTCAAAGCTGGAAGATGAAAATTTCAATTTAGCGATAGCAGCAATAGATTCTTAATCTGTCCTTTGGTTAAATTAAACTTTGGAAAATATTTCTGTACATTGAATTGTAGCATTTGATTTTTTCTTTTTTTTAATGAGCTCAATGATATGCCATTGAGTGCTTTCTCTGATGAATAAAGAAAATCATCAAGCATTATGCTATCTGCACTACAGTCTGGCTTTCTAAGAAATTCTGCTCTTTCATTTTACATTAGAAAATATCAAATCACTTCTGGCTTTAAGTGATAGGATCAGGCTCCTTCAGGCAGTGAATTTAATTCTCAGCATTATGTTTCAACAAGTCACTTGAAATCAGAAAATGGTGTCTACTGGCTTTGTCAAGTTT
>NW_007747176.1:0-7543 GCF_000696425.1 Galeopterus variegatus | reverse complement strand
GATGGGGGGAACAAATGACTGTTTGTTGTCCAAAAGTTAGTTTATAGCTTTCCCGTGCTAAAAGGGCAGCTGCCACCAAGGCCTGTAAACAGGGAGCCCATCCCCGGGCTGTGGTGTCTAGTTGTTTAGAGAGGTATGAAACAGGGGAGAAAATAGCTCCTGCCTCTTGTCCCAAAACCCCAACTACCAATCCTTGTGTTTTGGTGATGTATAGGATAAAAGGATGAGATAGGTTTGGGATGGATAGAGCTGGGGCCACAAAGAGAGTGACTTTTAATCACTGGAAAGGAGAATGAATGGGCTTTGTGGGATCCAAGGAAATGGTAGGATCCCCTTTGGCTCTCATAAGGTGGTTTTGCTAGCACGCCAAAGTTGGGAATCTACATGTGGAGATATCCTGCAAGCCCCAGGAAAGAGAGAATTTCACTCTTTATGGTAGGAGTTGGTAATTCAGAAATTAAACTTTTGTGATCCACTGTTATTTCTCTGGTGTTGGGGGTGAGATGGACTCCCATATAGGTGAGTGAAGGAGAATAAATTTGGGCCTTGCTGGGGGACACTCCATATCCCCTGGAGGCCAGGAAATTAAGGAGAGCAAGAGTGTGGGCCTGTGAATCCTCATAGGATGGGCTACAAAGGAGGAGCTCATGCACATATTGTATTAAAGAGCCAAAGGTTGGAGGAAGTTCAGGTAAGTCTTGAGCTAAGGGCTGGCTGAAGAAGTGGGGGCTATCCCAAAACCCCTGAGGTAGTACTGTCCAGGTGAGTTGTTGGGAATGATGTGTATCAGGATCAGTCCAAGTGAAGGCGAACAGGTTTTGACACGAAGAGTGCAAGGGGATAGAAAAAAAGGCATATTTGAGGTCAAGTACAGAGAAGAAACAGGTTGTCGAGATTGTGGATAGAAGAGTATAGGAGTTAGAAACAATTGGGGTTATGGATAAAACAGCCACACTAATGGCCCAGAGGTCTTGAACTAAATGGTATGAGCCATTAGGCTTTATAGCCAGAAGGATGAGTAGGCCATAAGAGATGAGAAGAAAGGAGTTTGTGTATGATGGGTTTTAAGCCTATTAGGTATTTGTTAGCGATGGGGTATTGTGGGACATCAGGAAACAAAGAGGGGTTCTGCAACTTAACAAGGATAGGGGAATGGTGCATAGCAATGGAGGGAGAAGAAGTGTCCCATACTACGGGATTAACCTTGTTTGAGGAGAAAGGGGAGGTGGAAGCCTCAGCAGTCAGGTCTGGGGTGGCCTGTAACAGAAGTATTGTCACTGGAGTTAAAGTGTTTAGGGTAAGGGTAGCTTTGAATTTGGAAAGGATGTCCCATCCCAGTAAGGGGGCTGGGCATTGAGGCATTATTAAAAATTTGTGTGTTAATTGGATGTGAGGTAGGTTGCAGGAAAGGGGCTGAGTAATCCGTGGGCAGTATTCTGATCCTGTGACCCCTACTATTATGATAGAGGATGGGGTTCTTGGTCCTGCATATTCAGGAAGGGTAGAGTAAGTGGCCCCTGTATCCATGACAAAAGAGATTGGCTTACTGCTGTCCGGCCAAGGCGGAGGTACGGTACAGCAGTCCAACATGTTCTGTAAAGCAACTGTTGCAAGTGAGGTGACCTGTTGCTGGAAGGAAGAGATACTATCTATACTTACTTCTTTTGAGCGTTTTTGATAGCAAGCACACACTTGGGGGAATGTCATTTGAGGATGTGAATTCTTTATTAGGAAGGGCGCTCTGAATGGCCCAGGGGCAGTCTCTGGGAGTGGGCATTCCAGAGACAGGGACATGACAATACAAAGGGGACATGGACTGCCCTCCCCAGCCACCAGGGCTGTGGGGCACACGTGGTCCTGGGGCCCAGCCCTCAAGGGGCCCCCTGCCAGCCATACCCCTCGAGCGCACACACAGTCAGCCAGCTTCATGCATTCTCAAAAGGCCAGGCCTCACCCGGAGAGAGGGCGCCAACCAGGTGGGTGATCCGGGGAGAATTCAGCTCCATCTCTTCACCCCAGTCGGACACGGGCTGGTGGCCACCAGGTGGCAAGAAGGGACTGGAAGGCGTGGCAGTAGTCTGGGGAAGTGGCAAGGGCTCCTCTGGCCTGGAGGGCACTTTTTCGGCCTGCTCACTGATGGGGTTCCCAGTGGGATCAGCCTCTTGAGGTTGGTGGTCTTGGGCTGGTTCTTCCTCCTCATCACCCTCTTCTTCCTCCTTGATCTCCTCCTCCTCCTCGATCTCCTCCTCACTCACATCCTCCCATTCTTCATCCTCGTCCCCCTCATCTTCATCCCCTTCGTTCTCTTCCCCCTCATCCGATCCTGTGACCCCTACTATTATGATAGAGGATGGGGTTCTTGGTCCTGCATATTCAGGAAGGGTAGAGTAAGTGGCCCCTGTATCCATGACAAAAGAGATTGGCTTACCTGCTATGAGGAGAGTTACCCTGGGCTCAGGAATGGTGATCTCTGTGTGGGCCTCGAGCCCTAGGCATTGTCAGCTCTCCTCCTGTAGGTGTCAGCTCTCCTCCTGGCAAATCCAAGAAGCTCTGGTAGGGATGGCTGTGAAGGCAAAGGCTGTGGGTTGATGACTGAGGTACTTCCTCTCTGGTGAGTAGAACAGCCATCCCCCCAGTGACCTGGCTGTTTGTAGTGAGGACAGGGACCAGAAGGGAGCCTGGGGTCAGGACAGGCCTGTACCCCGTGGCCCAGTTGACCACATTTGAAGTAGTTCCTGGGTAGCTTGATCCTAGCCAGCTACTAGGGGTGTGTGAGCCCTGGTGGTATTAGCCAGGAGCTGGTGTTTGGCCTGATCTCTTTTTTATCAATCCTTCTTCTCTTCCTCCTCCCTACTGTTAAAAACCTTGAAAGCTGCATTGAGGAGGTCTCATTGGGTCAAATTTGGACCATCTCCACATTTTGGGTTTTTTTTTTAAGTTTTTTTTTGGATGTCAGGGGCTAATTGGGTAATGGAATAAGAGTGTAAGAGTGCAGGGGAGTTTGGGTCTATGTGTATTTATGTAAAGCCTCAGAGAGGCGGGTTAGGAACTGGCTGGGATTTTCAGTGTGATTTCTCTAAGCTTGTCATAATTGACTGACTTGTGAGTAGCCTTTTGGAGGCTGTAAATCAAGTGTATCATCATATTATTCCAGAGATCCCAATCCCTGTGGCCAGCCTGGTAGTCCCAATTCAGTTCGGTACGAGGGACAGCAATGGCTCCCACAGGCCACCTATTATTTTGAGCATGTACCTCATCTACCTGTTGTTGGGCTGTTATCCAGACCTGCTCCCTATCCTTGGGGGACAGAGTAGTAGTGAGAATCATAAAAATATCATGCCAGGTGAGATCATAAAATTGGGTGAGATATCTGAATTCCTTAAGATATGTGTTCAGGTTGGACTGGAAAGATCCCAGTCATTTCTTGATTTGAGAGAGATTGGAAAGAGGAAAGGGACTCGGACAATTCTCTTCATCCCAGCCATTTCACAGAGGGGGTATAAAGGAACTAGAGGTGAGGTGGGGTTGTCACCCAAAGAAGGGGGAGAAGGAGAAAGGTTGGGTGGCTGAGGATGAGCATCTCAAGACCAGGTGTGGGGAAGACAGGGAAAAGGTGGAGAGACTGGTGAAGGATCTGGAATGTAAGGAGGTGGTCGGGGAGCAGAGTG
The DNA here is from genome assembly GCF_000696425.1 of Galeopterus variegatus. Classification (NCBI taxonomy): domain Eukaryota; kingdom Metazoa; phylum Chordata; class Mammalia; order Dermoptera; family Cynocephalidae; genus Galeopterus; species Galeopterus variegatus. Next base: position 3,875 of record NW_007747176.1, on the reverse strand, counting down.
GTCTGAAAGATCAAAAGATTGATCTGAGTCTGGAAGGAGAGGTTGGGCATGAGCTAGGAGAACTTGAGATGCAGGATAGTTTTGACAGAAAGAAGGACATGATCTGAGAAAGAAGAAGGCTTGTACATAAGGAATCTCTCCAGCTTTGCCGCTTCAGTGACAATAGTTGTCTAAATCTCTAAGAGTATCAAAATAGAGAGTGCCATCTTGTGGCCACTGGGATCCATTGTCTAGTTTGTACTTAGGCCAAACCTGATTGTAGTAGAAAATGAGGAATTTGGGTTAATATCTCCCTGGAGGCCAAGAGGTAAATTGGCTAGGAGACAACCCAGAGAGCATAGATATTACAATAATAAATGAGATGTTTAGGTTTAATGTCTCCCTGGAGGCTGAGATGTAAATTGGCCAGGAGACAGCCCAGAGGAATAGAACGTGGAGGTTGGGATTTTGAGGATCCCTTTTAGAGGGTGAGAAAGGGGGTGACCAGTCCTAGTAGAAAAAGGTTAACACCAAGGAGCATCCTCTTTGGTACACACATTCCTCTTGAGAAAGGAGCCACCAACTGGCTAAAGGAGCATGCTTTAATAGCTGGGGGGCATGTGAGGGGTTCCCTCAGCCAGGTGCCTGGGCTTCATAGCAAGTAGACTGTAGTCATAGAGAGTAGTTTGGGGAACCCATAGAAGTAGGACAGACCCACGGACTCACCTTGAAATGAGGCCAATGGTGGCTGCATTGGTCTGATATGGCAAATGGAGAGAGTTCCAGAGGCACCCAGTTTGGTAGGTCTGGGAAGGTCACCCAGAAGGGCCAATCAACCCAAGAGAAGGGATCATCCAAAGGTCCTGTCCAGGACCCTTCCCAGGTTTTGGCACCAAAATGAAAGAAAGTGAGCTGAAATGCTGGGTACCAATCAAGCTTTATTAAAGGAAGAAAATCTGTCGGACTGAACTCAAAATGGAGGGCAGCAGCAGACATGGAGGTGGGAGAGCTTATATGACTGTAAGGAAGGCTGATGTAATCAGGGAGGGGTTTGGTGCTGGAGTGGAAGATAAGGCTGGCAGATGCAATCAGGTGGAAGGTTGCACCCATGCGGAAGTAGAGGAGTTTCTATTTCTCAGAAACCATGAGGTTTCTCATAAGGGAAAGGCTGGTGGCCATTTTGTGCTCAGTGTGTGTAAAAATGGCACTGGTCACATCCAAGATGGATGTCATGCCCAAGATCCATCCCAGTTTGATGGCTCAAGATGGTAGTATTTGACTTGTGTTTAGTAGTAAGAAGTTAAAGACATCTGGCATTTCACAACATAAATAATAGACCAAGCTGCTTTAAAATACATTCTTAATGTATTTACAAACACTCTCATCAAGCTAAAGGTATGATATACCATATAATATATTATACTATATTGTAAAATATAGTTTGCTATATTAGACATTACCCAGTCATGTAATGATTGTTTCACACTAGTCTTACTTCTAGTATAATAGTATATCTTATACAACTACTTTGCAGTCTTTTTCAAAATACATGTCATGATGAGCAACTGGCAAAAGGACTAAAAGTATGATTTTAATTAGTATTTTAAATACCTAGGCTTTTGTGACACAGGCCTAATTACCGGAATTGGAGTAAACAAAGAAGGACAATGTATATTTATGCATGCTAAGTCTTTCACCATTCAATTTTTGCATTCCTGCTGTATAATATGTGGCAACTGGATGCTGAAGATTCAGTAGTGAATATAATAGATTCCATCCTCTATGATGCAGAATTTTAAAATTTTTTTAAATTTTCCTTTTTTAATATTTTTTTTTCAATTTTATTTGTATTTATTTTTGTCAGGCACAGTGTGTTTTTTCAATAAATGCATACACTACATAATTAATCACTTAGGGTAGATAGCATAGTTTTGTACTCATTAGGACCCCCCTCCCCTCCCTCACCAGGCTTATCCCTTCCCAGCCTGTGGTAACCACTATGCCACTCTCTACCATGAGAACCACTCATTTTGTTTTTCTTGTCTAGATTCTACATATGACAGTATTTCTCTTTCTGTGCTTCACTTACTATGATGGTTTCTAGTTCCAACCATGTTGCTGCAAACAATAGGATATCATTTCTTTTTATAGCTAAATAGTATTTCATTGTGTATATGCATTTATATATACCACAGTTGTGTGTTTTCTTCTTTTTTTAAAATCCATCTATCCATTGATAAGCATTTAAGTTGATTCCATCTCTTGTCTATTGTAAATAGCATTGTGATGAACAGCACAGTGCAGGTATTTTTCTGATATGGAGATTTTATTTCATTTGTGTATACCTGTAGTGGGATAGCTGGGTCATAAGGTAGATCTATTTTAGTTCTCTGAGAAATTTCCATGCTGTTTTCCACAAAGGCTGCACCAACAATATGGGAGGGTTAGCTTTTCTGTCCATCCTTACCAGCATTTGTTATTTTCTGTCTTGTTAATAGCCATTAGAACTGGGATGAGATGATATCTCAATTTGGTTTTAATTTGCATTTCCCTGATGATAGTGATGATGGACATTTTTCCATGTGCTTGCTGTCAGTTTGTATGTCTTCTTTAAAGAAATGTCTGCTCAAATCTTTTACCCATCTTTTAATTGGGTCGTTTGGTTTTTTGCCATTGAGTTGTTTGTGTTCTTTATGTATTCTGGATATTAGCCCCTTCTCTGATNTGGTCTATTTGTCAATTTTTATGCCAGTATCATGCTGTTTTGGTTATCATAGCTTTATTATGTATTTTGAAGTCAGGAAGTGTGATGCTCCCCCAATTTATTTTTTCAAGATTGCGTTATCTATATCTTTTATGGTTCCATAAAATTTTAAGATCGTTTTTTTCTCTTTCTGTGAAGAATGACCTTGGTATTTTGATAGGGATTTTGTTGAATGTGTAGATTGCTTGGATAACACAGACATTTCAATTATGTTAATTTTTCCAACCCATGACAATCTTTCTATTTGTTTGTGCCCTCTTCAGTTTCAGTTTTTTCACGAATACTTTACAGTTTTCAACATAGAGGTTTTTCACCTCTTTGGTTAAATTTACCTCTAGGTTTGTTTTTGTTTTGTTGTTGTTTTATAGCTATTGCAAATAAGATTACTTTCTTGATTTCTTCAGTTGTATTGTTTTTGGGGTAGAGGAAAGCTATGATTTTTGTCTGTTGATTTTGTATCCTGCCACTATACTGAATTTGCTCACTAATTCTAGTAAGATTTGCCAAAGTCTTTAGGGTTTTTATGTATATTATCACGTAATCAGCAAATAAGGGTAGTTTGACTTCTTTTCTGAGTTTGACGCCCTTTTCTGTTTTCTCTTGCCTTATTGCTTTGGCTAGAATATCCAGTACTATGTTGAATATGAATGGGGAAAGTGGATATCCTTGTCATTTTCCAGTTCAGTATGATATTGGCTGTGTCTTTGTTGTATATGGCCTTTATTGTGTTGAGAGATGAGTGCCTTCTATGCCAAGTTTGTTGTGTGTTATTATCACGAAGTCGTGGTAGATTTTACCAAATGCTTTTTCTACATCTATTGAGAGGATCATGTATTTTTTTCTTTCATTCTGTTGATGTGATATATCATCACATTTATTGATTTGCTTATGTTGAACCATCCTTGCATCCCTGGAATGAATCTCCCTTGATTGTAGTGAATGACATTTTCAAAGTGTTGTTAGATTCTGCTTGTTAGTACTTTGTTGAGGATCATTGCATCAGTGGTCAATAGGCATATCAATCTGTAGTTTTCTTTTTTTGTTGTATGTTTACACAGTTTGGTACAGCTTTGTGTGTGTGTGTGTGTGTGTGTGTGTGTGTGTGTGTGTGTGTGTGGCTAGCTGGTAAAAA
>NW_007747175.1:6371-12637 GCF_000696425.1 Galeopterus variegatus | reverse complement strand
CTGCACCTGCCCTGGGCGTGTGTGTCACTGTCGTCCTTTCGTCACTGCTGCGTCTGATCCTCGTTCTATCTGCCCAGACCTGAACAAGGCAGAAAATACAGAGAGAAACCAGTGCTTTGGAAAGTAAACCATTGGCAGAACGATTATATTTTATATCCAGTCCTTTAAAAAAGTGAATGAAATAGTTGAGTTGCTGCCTAATCAGGAGAAAACCCCAAAACAAAATGAGAAATGCTAATGGAAAAGTGAGCATGGACGCAGAGAAGATAAGAAGACTTGAAAGCGAAGACTCGTCATTTGTGTGTTAAGATGCTACTGATGTTTGAATGTGGGTTTGTATCCTGCATCTTTGTTGAATTCATTTATTCTGACCGTTTTTTTGTGGAGTTTCTGAGGTTTTCTACATAGGATCGTGTCACCTGCAAGTGGAGATAACTTTTGTCCCTCCTCCTCAGTTTGGATGCCTTTTATTTCTTTGTCTCCTCCAACAGCTCTGGCCAGGACGCCCGGGGCTGTGCTGAATAAAAGAGGTGAGAGTGGCCATCCTTGCTTTGTGCTGCATCTTGGTGAAAAATCTTTGTTTCTCCCCATCGATTATGTTAGCTGTTGTGTTCTTCATAAATGGCTTTATTATGTTGAGGAACTTTCCTTCTATACCTAAATCACTCAGTGTTGTTACCAAGGAAGGATGTTGGATTTTTCTTTTTTTCTGCATCAATTGAGATGATCATGAGATTTTAATCTTTCGTTCTGTTAACGTGGTGTATCACATGGACTGATTTGTACATTAAACCAGCCTTGCATGCTAGGGATAAATCCCATTTGGTCATAAGATATAATCTCTTTGATGTGTTTTTGGATTTTTATTGAGGATTTTTGCATCAATGTTCATGAGAGAGATTGACCTGTAGGTTTCTTTTCTTGTGATGTCTTTGTTTGACATGAGTATCAAGGTGGGGCTGTTCTCATGAAATGTGTTTGCAAGTACAGTCGTCCCCCTTTATCTGCAGGGATAAGTTCCAAGACCCCCAGTGGATGACTGAAACTGCAGATGGTACCATACTCATTATATGCTATATTTTTCCTATACCTACATACCTGTGATAAAGTTTAACTTATAAGTTAGGCACAGTAAGAGATTATCCACAATAGCTAATTAGGAAATAGAACAATTATAACAGTATGCTGTAATAAAAGTTATGTGAATGTGGGGGAAAAAAGTGAAAAGGCTCAGCTCAACACAGCCACCTCTGAGAACCCCGAGCTGTGAGTGATTTCCTAGGAAGGTTAAACTCCCCGAAGGAGAGCTCGCAGCAACCACCCTGAATGTGGGACCCGGGCTGCTTCCAAAGTGGTTCTCCCACACCTCAGGCCTGTGTCACCCAGAGCCAAACAGCAAAAAACTTTCCAAATTCTTTTTATGATCTGAGTGTTATATTTACACCAAGATACCACCAAAGACACTGGCAGGCCAGCCTCCCTCACGAGCCTGCCCCTCACTGTCCACATCCTGCAGCGGAACCTGCAGGCAGAGGTGGTTTGGGATGTGTTTGTCGAGAAGGCTTTGGGAGGAGACAGTAACCCTTGGTACGTTGACTGTCAGTTCCAAAACTCGGGAACCAAGTTGATTTGTTTCGTGTGGCACCAGGAAGATTAAACTCCCCGAAGGAGAGCTCGCAGCAACCACCCTGAATGTGGGACCCGGGCTGCTTCCAAAGTGGTTCTCCCACACCTCAGGCCTGTGTCACCCAGAGCCAAACAGCAAAAAACTTTCCAAATTCTTTTTATGATCTGAGTGTTATATTTACACCAAGATACCACCAAAGACACTGGCAGGCCAGCCTCCCTCACGAGCCTGCCCCTCACTGTCCACATCCTGCAGCGGAACCTGCAGGCAGAGGTGGTTTGGGATGTGTTTGTCGAGAAGGCTTTGGGAGGAGACAGTAACCCTTGGTACGTTGACTGTCAGTTCCAAAACTCGGGAACCAAGTTGATTTGTTTCGTGTGGCACCCTTCAGGATAACTGAGCCTAACAACTAGCTCAGCCCAGACAGCGAGGACAGGGACAGTTCCACAGGAGGAGGCTGGCTGATAGGCATCATCATGCTAATTGGTGTAAGAAGAAAAGTCATAGAGCACCTCCCTAGCTGTCAATCCTTTATTAAAAACTCAGAATAGTGGCCGGCCCGTGGCTCACTCGGGAGAGCGTGGTGCTGTCAACACCAAGTCAAGGTTAAGATCCCCATACCGGTCGTCTTTTAAAAAACAATATGAATGGATGGATAGTTCTTTTACATGATAAAAAAATATATTTATCTCAGCCCCAAAGGGAGCATCTTGCTTAATAGGTAAGCATCCGTACCAGTGTCCAGGTGAGACACGGGTGCTCACTTCTGCACTTTTTTAAACACATACTTTTAGAGAATGTGCAACAAAAGGACATTCACCAACTTAATTTATGAGCCAAATTAACCTGTTACCAAAACCAGATGACATGTGAGAGGGAAACAGGTCAGGCTCATCGGGAAGCAAAGATGCAAAAGCCCTAAAATGCTAGCCAGTCGTGGTTGAGCAGGTGCCCAGGACGCAGGGACAGGTTCGCCCCGGAAACCTGTAATAGCAAGAAAAAAGTATGCTCCTCCAGCCAGAGTTGGAAAAAGCAGTCAGCTCAGACACACAGTCATCGTACCCACTGGAGCCAGTGGGGTGTCTTGACCCGTGGCAGGAACCTGCCAACGCTGCAGCTTGTTGGTGATGTGTGATACTAACAGTTGACGCTGTTCTGTGCTCAACGCTCACAACAACACTTGAGGTTATGTACTATTATTTTCTTCATTTCATACTCGGGAAGACAGAGGCCCCCAAGAGGGTGTAAGTGATCCATCCAGAGTCGCACGGCTGGTGGGCGTCAGTGGGGCTGAGCCAGTTCTCCTCTAGCACCAGGAATGGGGCAGGGAGGCCCGCATCAGGGTCCTCGTCTGATATTGTCCTGGAGAGGCTGGCACAAAAAGACCACAGTAAACCAACCAGACAAAGAATGGGTGGACAAAAGCAAACTTTTATGGTCCTCAGTTAATGAAATTGTCTATGCAAAAATCCTAGCACATTCTCACAAATTAGTAGAAATAGCAGTAGCTCAGCAGGATGCTGCTGTGTGATCAGGGTCTAAAGATTATCTGCACTCCTCTATACCAGTGTCAAAGGTGGCGGTCCTCCCCCGTTAATCTGCAGTCAGCGCAGTTTCTAGTGAACGTCCTATCGAGCCCCTCACGGATTGATGTTGGTTTAGCCCTGCAGGTGGCTGGTGACCTGAGTGGAGGGGCTACCTCTGGGCCATGTTTCTCAGCAGTTTTACTCTCATGGGGCAGGGCGTGGCTCTGCGGCAGGGGACTGTGGCGGACGGAGGTTTCCTGAGGACTGCTGGCAACACAGGAGCTGGGGCAGGGCTGCAGGAGGGCAGAACACACGTCTGGGTTCTGGTGGGGTTGGGGTCCCCGTCAGCGAGGCTGCCAGTCCAAAGTGAGGAGGAGTTGCAGAGAGAAAAGTGGGCGTGAGGCCGTCAGACTGTTGGGGACCCAGAGGCTCGCAAGCCTCTCGGACATCAGGAGCACCTGCACTGTTGATTCTTACGTGCTGGGTTTAAAGTGATTTCTCAAGTGCAAAAAGTACAGACCAGGAAGGAAAGACCAATAAGTTTGATGTTACAAATCAAAGTGTGAAAATAAAAAGTGGAAAGGCCCAGCTGCGGTCCTGGGAGCAGGTGCGCACGGGGCCGGGGTAGCTGGAGCTCACGAGTCTGACCTGGTGCTCTGCCCCACGGCTGCGTCAGCCCGGGCGGGCCTCACAGTGCCCTGGGGCAGGTGCTAACATCTCCCCATTTTATAGACAAGGAAACTGAGGCACAGAAAGGCTAGGCAATCAGTCCCAGGGCACACTGCTCAGGAGGTGGTGGGGTTGCATTGGGGAGCAGAGGTACCTTGGGTGGGGTCTACCTGCAGGTCCCCGCACATGTGCTGCACCTCACCTGCAGGTTCTTTACACTTGTGGCTGGTGCCAGCTTGCTCTGGAGCGTGTTCTGTTCTCGGGAGCATGTGCTCCTGAGGTCTAGTCACTGTGGGTGCCCTACTCCAGCCCCCATCTCCTTTCTATTCCAAAGCCCCAGTGCTGCCTGGGGTGGCACCTGTTGTCTCCCATGTGCCCCCCTGGCCTAGCCACTGTCCAGCCCCTTGCTGTGGTCACTCTGCAGCTGCACTCTGACCTCTGGCTGCTGGGCTCTCTTCCCATCCCCTTTAGGACACGCTGATAACCTGGCCCAGGGTGCTTGGTGAGGGGCCCTTGCAGTGTGGGGTTGTCTGTGAGCAGTATGGCCCCTGCCTCTGTCTCCTCAGCTCCGGCTCGCCGTGGTGGAGGCTCTGGGCCCTATGAGCCACCTGCTGCCTGGTGAGAAGCTGGAGGAGCAGCTCCCCAAGCTCCTCCCTGGAGTCCTCGCCCTCTACAAGAAGCATGCAGAGGCCTTCCACGTGTCCAAGGTGTCTGCGTTTGGCACCGAGGTCCTCTGTTGAGATCCTGTGGTGGGTTGTGAAGGATGGGGGTCCTGGTGGGGACCAGCTCAGGCTTCAGCCACCGCTCTGCACTGGACAGGAGCCCACAGAACTAGCGCCATGTGGCCTGTCGCTCCGACCTCTGACCTGGGACTCTCCTTTCCCGACCCCTTCCCTCCCCTCCCCTCCACTCTGGATTCTAGAAGTGGGGGAAAGGCTTCCTCATTTGAGTCCCAAGGTGGGGTCCCTGCCCTCCTGCGCCTCTGCTTGTGGAAGGGGGCTGGATGTGGGACTGACCACACTCTCCTCCCTGCCCCGAGCAGAGCCTGGGCCAGATCCTCGAGGCAGCCGTGAGCGTGGGCAGCCGCACACTGGAGGTCCAGCTCGATGCCCTGCTGGCCGCTCTGCATGCCCAGGTAGGCTGGGAGGAGGGTCGTCGGGGTGGTAGCAGGTGCTGGCTGCAGGGCTCGCCCGCTGCTGCATCTCAGCACCCAGAACAGCTCCTGTCGTTGTGTGAGGGCTCAGCCCGTTTGTTTTATGGACAGTCGAGTCAGTCACCTGGAAAGAGTGAGCTGTGTCAGCACAGGGACTGCTAGAGCAGGAGGAGGCCAGCAGGCCACCAGGGTCAAGAACAGCCTCTAAGAACCAAGGGCATCTTCCCGCTGTGTAGCGACCAACCAGAAAGTATCAAGATTTACAACAGCAAGAGAAACACTGTGAAGTATCTGGGAGTGAACCTTACCAAGAAGGCCTAGGGCCTCAGTGGAGAAAAAGTGTGTAATTCTGCAAACGCAGCGGTGAGAACGAGAGGTGTGGCAGTGTCATTGCTCAACAGGGATGCGCGAGACACCACACGTTTGCAGAACTGAGAGGACAAGGGAATGGCTGTGTGGGATGGAGTGAGAACACTTGGAAAGGGAAAAACACAGAAGCTGGAAAGGCAAGAAGAAGCGTGTTGTTTCCTGCTCTTAGAGCTGCACGTTCGGGTCTTCTGTTCTGTAGGGTCTGAGGTTTTTGTGTTGAGCTGCAGCAGGTCTGCACAGCCTGTGCTCACGCTGCACATGTCGAAATGTCTGCTCCCGCTTTGTGCCTCATCCTGTTTATGCTACTTTTTTGCCCTGCAAATTGTAATTTTTACATCAGCATTTATCCATCTCTGTGTCTCAGTTCAGGTTTTGTTATACCTAGAAAAGCCTGTCAAATTCAGTGGTTATTTTTCAAATTCTCTCGGTTTCCCCTATACTTTTATTGTTTAATCCACCTGGAATGTACTTTAGGGAAGGAGTGAATGAGAATCCAACTTTGTCTCTTTTCCAGGTGACTACCCATTTGCATTAGTTATCTGTCGCTGCGTAACCAGCTGCCATGAAACTTAACCACCTTGAAACAGCTCCTTCTGTTTTCTTGAGTCTCAGTGGATCAGGAATCCAGAGCAGCCCAGGTGGCGGCTCTGGCCTAGTGTCTCTCACGAGGCTGCAGTCAAGCTTTCAGCCAGGGCTCTGTCTCCTGAGCCCCTGCTGGGGCTGGAGGCTCCGGCTCACTCATGGGGCTGTTGGCTTCTGGAATGTCCTCACACTTGGCGCTGGGTCCCCAGAGCCGGTGATCTGAAAGAGGGCCGTGAGGAAGCCGCAGAGCCCTGCATGAGCACATGAGGTCTTTATGACTGAAATCACGAGCTATCTGGGAACCCAGTGGGGCCAGCACCTCCGCCTCATGCTGCTCGCC
>NW_007747175.1:2065-5520 GCF_000696425.1 Galeopterus variegatus | reverse complement strand
TGAAATCACGAGCTATCTGGGAACCCAGTGGGGCCAGCACCTCCGCCTCATGCTGCTCGCCCACAGGTCTCCAAGAACTGGCAGAGTCCAGGCTGGGGGAGCCCTGTAGCTCCGGGGCCCTTGCTCTGTCCTGTTGGTCACCCTTCTGGCTTGTGACATGGGCTCTACTGAAGATTTGCTTTAGAGCCTTTTGCCCAGAGGCTAGTGTCCCACTGGTGTCCTTTGCTGTGACACTGAGGAGTGACTGGGGACCTGGGATGTCATGCCTCGGTTAGTGTGGGGGGTGCCTCAGAATTCCCCACTGAGGTGCTGTGCAGCCCAGAGACACATCTTCCAACAGCCTTAGTTTTTACTTTTTACCAATGCAGCTTTTTTTCTTTCACAACTTTGTACAAGTGAACTCTAGGTGTTTTTGTTTCCAGTGCTTTATATATTCTAGAGATTAGTAGTTTCCAGCCTGTGACCTGGGAGTGCATGCCCAGGGCAGTGGGAAGCTGTCTCCTTTCTAATAAAGAAGAGTCTCTCGAGAATTTGTTCTCCGGCTGCTGGTGGGAAGGAAGGAGCCGGGACTTTTCCCTTGAGACTCAGGGCCCCCTGTGTGTGTGTCTGTGTGTTGCCGTCTGTCCATCTCCCTTCACCCAACCATGGGGATGGGGCTGGTTGCTGATGCGTCTCTGATCATGAGTGTCAAGTGTGTCCTGTGGCCAGACCTGGCTGTCCCCACTCCTGGGTGAGAAGCAGCTAGAGTGGCCTGCACTGGAGCTGTCGCTGACGCTGCAGCTGCAGGGGTGGAAACCTAGCGCTCTTGGCCCACTGCTCAGGCCTAGCTCCTGTCTCGGGCGCGTGTCCTTCCTTCCAGCCCAGCTGGGCGCCAGGGCATAATTGTACCCATGACCTCTGTCCTCTGTCCCCTGGAGCAGATTTGCGTGCCCGTGGAGTCCTCGAGTCCCCTGGTGATGAGCAACCAGAAGGAGGTGCTTCGCTGCTTCACAGTGCTCGGTGAGTGGGCTTGGGACGTGGGCTGGGGCGTGCAGAGGCCTCTTTGTCCACCTCGCCTAGGTCTGCCTGTGGCTTCAAGGGCCTCACAGCCAGGGCCTGGGCAGTGGCTGCAGTCCCAAACGTCATTCTCCGTGCAGGAGCATGTCGTCGTTCTCTGTGCAGGAGCGTGTTAATGCCCTGCCCAAGTCCTTCTAGAGCCTTCCACCTCACAGTCTGCACATTCCTCATCTGCCCTTTGCTACTCCTTGCTCCAGCCCATGGTCTGCTCTCTGCTCCCCTGGTTGACGTGTGGCTGCCTGGCCCCAGTCACCCAGTCTGGCTTTAAATGCCCCCCCCAAGAGGTGCTGTGCATCTTGTCACCACCAACAGACCCTGGCCTGCCGTCACTGTCCCTGTGTCCCGCACATGCACAGGCCATGCTTGCTGTTCTCCGAGGAACAGGCAGACGTGGGGGGGCGGTGCCCAGCCTGTGCTCAGGGCTGTCCACCACTTGGGGCCAGCAGCATCAGCGTCCACCTGGAGCTGGTCATCCCTGTAGAACCTCTGCCCCTCCCCAGTTGCATTAGCATCTGCCTTAACAGACCTGCTGGAGTGGAGGCCCCCGGCTCCCTGGAGGGGCGGGGAAGCGGGGAGGGAGGCTGGCCTCAGCTGGACCACGGGAAGGGTGTGGTGGGTGGAGGACAGTGGGTCTGAGATCCAGGTAGAGCAGGTGTCCCAGGCCCATCTTTGCTGCCGATGACACTGGTTCCCACCAGCAGCCCTCAGAGGTCGAGACTGGGTGGAGAGCCCCTCGGTGGGCCTGCAGCTTGGGCTGCTTTAGCCCTGCTCTGGCTGGGGTTCTGAATGCTCGACAGCTCCAGGGTCACTCCCACAGCTGTAGACGTGCCAGAGGCAGGAGGGGCACCGAGGGCCCTCCTGGGCCCCATCCATGTGAGGCAGGTCAAGGATCTGAGTTGGCATGGGCTCTGGGCAGTGCTGGGCTGAGCCACGCCTGCCCCAGCTCCTCACCGTAGGCGGTTAGGCGCTCTGGCTTCGCTGTGCTCCTCACCTGTGCTGGGAGCCGGTGGACACTCTGTGGACAGGGAGGAGCAAGGCAGGCACAGCCGGCCACAGAGGTGGAGGCTCGGGTACGAGCGGGTCGCAAAGGATAGGCACCATGAGCACGTGTCTCTCTGCAGCCTGCTGCTCACCTGACCGCCTGCTGGCCTTCCTGCTGCCCAGGCTGGACACCAGCAACGAGAGGCTCCGTGTGGGCACCCTGCAGATCGTGAGGCACGTCATCAACTCAGCTGGTGAGTGCCCTGCGTCTGCCAGGCCAGGCCGGGCCACATTCAGAGTGCAGTAGGTGTCCATCTCATAGGTGAAGTGGAACATCCTGCTTTGAATTCTTTAAAAATCCCAGCTTTCTAGTTTGCAAGATTCCAAACTTTTTGAGAAGTTGCACCAGTAGTACCCACCTGCCCTTCACCAGATGCTGGTCATTGACATGTGCCATTGCTGGCCCCTGCATGCCCGGCGTCCTCATGTCACCACGCCATGGCAGGTTGCAGAGCCGCACAGGCAGTAGTCCCAGAACTGTCTGGTATAGCTCGTTTGCCCTCAGTCTGGGATCTAGTCAAAGACATACTTTGGTTTAGTCCCGTTGTCTTGTAGACTCCTTTTGTGAAGAAGAATTTTTTTTTTTTTTAAAGAGTTGAAGCCTGTTGTTTTGAACAATTTCCCTCCATTTACATATGCCTATGGGTTTCCTCACAACTAGATTGAAGGCCTCAGGTTTCCTGCTTTTAAGGCCAATTTAATTGATCAGTAGAAGGCTTTTTAAAAAGCCATAAAATTTTTCACACGCGTGTCCGTTTTTTGGTGAGTCTCACTCATGTCCTGGTGCAGTCAGTCCACAGTGACTGTGGCCACATCAGAGCTGCAGCTTGCTTTTGTACAGCCTGCGAGCCAAAGTGTCATTACGTTTTTAACAGGTTGTAAAAGCAAACAAAGAAGAACATGCGGCAGAGACCACATGTGGCCTATGAAGCCTGAAATGTTTTCTGTCCAGCCTTTTACAGAACAAGGGTGCTGACCCCTGTCGTGTGAGGCTTGCTGTCCATCGCAGAAAATAGCGACCCTGGACCTGGGGCAACGTGCGAGTTACGATGTATGGGATGACACAGGAGCACCTTGAGAAAGGGGCAGGGATAAGGGAGGACAGTGGCAGCCAGAGCCACAGTCCAAATCGTGCCACGAAGCCAGGAGTCTCTGCAGAGGGACTGGGAGTTGAGCACCTGCTCCCCGCAGAGCAGCCTTTGAGACCCCCGAAAGAAAGCTCAGTAGGGATCTCAAATAAAGCAGGAAGTTTCTGGGTTCGAAAAGAATGACCAGAGCACGTAAGAATAGAAAGAGTAGGTGTGTAGTGCATTTTTATTCCGAAGTCACCACTGAAAGACAGGTTTGGTTTTCGTTTG
>NW_007747175.1:0-820 GCF_000696425.1 Galeopterus variegatus | reverse complement strand
TAAATGAACTCATTATCGTAGGTGACCTTTCGTGTCTGTCCTCTTTCACTAAGCATATATGTTTTTGAGATTCATCCATGTTTTTGTGTGTATTAGTTCATACTTTTTTACTGCTGATTGTATTCCACTTTATGGAATGAAAAAGTACTTATTTTTGTATCAATGGAAATTTGAGCTGTTTCCAGTAGTTAGCAATCAGGAGAAAGCTGGTGTGGACGTTCCTGTCCAGAGCTGCAGACGTGCATGCTCATTCTGTACGAGGGGGCTCTGGGGGCCTCCGGGTAAGTCTGTGTTTAATATTGTCCGAAACTGCCAGATAGGTTTACAATGAGGCTGTGCTATGTTACGTGCTCACCAGCAATGTGGGGGAGTCCCAATTGCTCTGTGTCCTTGCCAGCTCTCAGTGTTGTGGGTCCCTGAAACTAGGCCGTGCAGGCAGTGTGTGGTGACAGATTACCATAGACTCAGCTTGAGAGTCCCAGCGAGCAAGTCGATCAGGCCCGCTCCTGTGTGCCTGTGGGTCTCCAGGTACCTTCTGTGCGTGGGAAGTTCCTCTTCAGGTCTTTTGTTCATCTTTTCATGACGGTTGTTTTGTGGAGTTCTTTGTCAGATATATACAGATATAGTTATGTATTCTTTTATGATTAATGCCTTTATGTCTAAGAAACCTTTGCCTGCCCAGAAGTCATGATGATATTCTTCTATATTTTCTTCTAGAAGCTTTATCGTTTGAACTTGCACGTTTAGGTCTATGATCCGGTTTTTTTAAAAAAGATGACCAGTAAGGGGATCTTAACCCTTGACTTGGTGTTGTCAGCAC
>NW_007747174.1:12134-12638 GCF_000696425.1 Galeopterus variegatus | reverse complement strand
CCTGAGGATCAGCTTCCTGGGGCTGCTATAATAAAGTACCTCCAACTGGGTGGCTTCAAACAATGGAAATTTATTCTCTTATAGCTCTGGAGGCCAGAGTCCAAAATCAAGGTGCCAGCAGGACCCCCTCCCTCTGAAGCCTCTAAGGGAGAATCTTCCCTCACTCTTCCAGTTTCTGGTGGCTCTGTTCCTTGGCTGTGGCTGCATAATTCCAGCCTCCGCCTTGGTTTTCTTCACATGGCCTTTCCCTCTTCTGAGTGTCTCTGTCTCCAAATCTTCCTCTCCTTATAAGGATACCAATCACTGGATTTAGGGTCCACCCTAATCCAGTAGGACCTCAATTTAAATTGATTACTTCTGCAAAGACTCTATTTCCAAATAAGGTCATCTTCATAGGTATCAGGAGTTAGTACATCAACATATATATACATTTAATACATATTATATATATATATATATATATATTTTTTTTTTTTTTTTTTTGGGGGGCCCCCCCTTTAAACC
>NW_007747174.1:6032-7478 GCF_000696425.1 Galeopterus variegatus | reverse complement strand
CAGGGTCTCTCTTCCCTCTGGATCTTGTTCCCTCAAATTCCCAAATGCCTTCATTGCCCCCGCAAAGCTTATAATGGTGCCCCTCTTCTCAAAGCCCTTGGTGCTTGCCCCTGGCACTTACCACACTGTATTAGAATTGCTTGATCTCTTGCCTGAACCCCTCCTTCGTCTGCTCAGGCTGCCACAACAAAGTACCACAGACTGGGTGGCTTCAACAACAGAAATTTATTTTCTCATGGTTCTGAGTGCTGGAAGTCTGACATCAAGGTGCCAGCAGGGTCTGGTTTCTGGTGAGTGCTCTCTTCCTGGCTTGCAGACAGCCACCTTCTTGAGGTATCCTCACAGGGCCTTTCCATTGTTGTGTGCAGGGACAGAAACAGCTTTAGTGTCTCTTCCTCTTCTTATAGGTTGTTAACTTTAAAAAAAAATAGAGAAAAATATCTCCTAATATGTTAAGCTTATCTGGGAATAGAAATAAGATTATAATCCAGAATGCACACCATGGCAAGCCACAAATGTATTTGGTGAGGGAAGGGTAAGAGAAATCTTTTATTGACAAAAAGGGTGAGGTTCAGGGCCGGCCCGTGGCTCACTTGGGTGAGCGTGGTGCTGATAACACCAAGTCAAGGGTTAAGATCCCCTTACTGGTCATCTTTAAAAAAAAAGGGAGAGGTTCATATAAGCTTCTTGAAAACAGAGTTCATTGGTTTCAGAAGCTCAAATTCAAATTTGTTGTCAGTTCATTGGTTGAGATGCTATTACTGGGCAGTTTCTTGGAGCATTTTATCTGAATTATTGCACTTCTAAAGAATGTCTAGTAATAAACCTTGTCACAGAAACGTGTGTATCTGCAAAGCGGTAGATGCATGAAGGACATGAAGGAGGTGAAAGGATTCCTGATGGGTTTCAGAAAGTCCTTGGAAATAGTTCTTATCTCAGAGAAGCAAGCACAAGTCTCCCTCCTCCATGCCTTTCCCAGCCCTGTGTTTTCTGGGTCTGACAGAAAGTGATTTTATCAACTTCCACAAAGGCCATCAACCCTATCAGATTAGAAAGTTAGGACTTCAATGTCTGAATTTGGGGAAGGGGGACACAATTCAGTCCACAACATACACTGTAAACTCCCTGAGGACAGGAGCTGTGCCTCATTCATTATGGAATTTCTGGTGCAATAAGTGCAATCCTGAAGGTAACAAACATTTGCTGAGAAAACAAATGAATAAACTGACAAGGATGTAGAGAAGTCTGGCTGTATTGCTCACAAATACCTCCATGAGGTGTAGGCAGGGATAACAGATCTCATCCATTCACTCAAACCTTCTACTGCTGGGTTTCCCTTTCCTGCAGAGGCATCACTGCAGAAGAGACAAAAACTGCATTTTCAACCTGCCTTGCCTACAGGGCTCCACATAGGATCTGCTGATTAGATGCAGCCACCAGAGAGCC
>NW_007747174.1:0-245 GCF_000696425.1 Galeopterus variegatus | reverse complement strand
CAACCCCTCTCCCCACACCCCAGAGGTGACCACTATTCTAACAACATAGAGCAGGGGTGGGTAGGAAGTTGGGTAATGTGGTGGGAGTGGAGGCAAATGTAGCTGAAGAACTTCCTAGAAAAAGAATGGTGATGGAGTTTAGATGTGTTGTCCCTGCCAAAACTCATGTGAAAATTTGATCCTGAATGTGGCAGTGTTGGGAACTCATTGAGTCATGGGGGCGGATCCCTCATGAATGGATTAAT
>NW_007747173.1:12419-12638 GCF_000696425.1 Galeopterus variegatus | reverse complement strand
TTGACAAAGAATTCAAAATAATAATCTTAAAGCAGCTCAGTGAGCTACAAGAGAATTCTTCCAACCTCAGGCAGCACAGCACAGACAGATATATTGTTTGCTTGGGGGAAGGAGAGAAAAGTAAGCATAGGACTTTGCTTTGGACCCTAATAACCAGGCCCAAACAGTCAAACACAGCACTGAGCAGACCCCCACAGCAACTGACTCCAAGCCAATACC
>NW_007747173.1:8786-9036 GCF_000696425.1 Galeopterus variegatus | reverse complement strand
GGTCTTTTTTCCCTTCTTGTGGTAATCCTTTTCTTCTATACTCATCTCCTTGGCAAAGGGTCCCTGGGCTACACCCTTGCTTTTGTGGCCAGGCTAAAAGTTTTCCAATTTTTTGCCCTCTGTTTTCTTTTGAATTATAAATTCTGGCTTTACTTCATGCCTTTTCTGCCATAACTAAGCATAGGCTGTTGCAAGTAGCCATGCAACTTCCTGAATGCTTTGCTACTTAATTTCTTATGCTGTAACACCC
>NW_007747173.1:1296-7491 GCF_000696425.1 Galeopterus variegatus | reverse complement strand
CAGCTGATAAAAACATCAGCTTTTGGGCTGATACTGAGTTTTCTTGGACTTTGAAGCACTTGAATAAGCACATTCTCACAAATCCAAAATGGAAAATCTAAAAAGAGCACACATGGGAATAAAAGAATCATTCATGAATCAACATTTGGTAACATCAGCAAGATGGCAAGAGATCCCCAACTTACATCCCTCTGCAGAAATAATGTGGCAGCCATCCATGAACAATAGTGCTTTGTGGGAGCTTTGGAATCCAAGTAGAAGGTTACAAAACCCCAGTGGAGCCCCAGACCAGGGAGATCTGCTTTGAGAAAACAAGGACATACCTTGGTGCTGGGATTGTGACTATAGACCAGAAGCAGCCCCACTGCCCTATGAACTCAGCTCCAGTCCTACTTTGCTGTGTTCCTGCCATAAGCCCCATCCACCAAGGCACCCAGGAGGAAATATGCCTGTCTGTGCTTCTGTTAACAGGCCAACCAACCTCAGACCCAACTGTGGGTCTTGAAGAGGCCCTGTGACCTAGCACTACTTCTACATTACCATAGCCTAGGGTCAGTCCTGCCTTCCCAGGGACCCAGCAGAGACATGCTTGTCCATGTCCTCAGTGAAAGGCCAACCAACCTCAGACCCAAATATAGACCCTAAAGCAACCCTGTGGCCCAGCTCCAGCCCTGTTCTACCATGGCCTAGAATCAGTCTTTCCTGCCAAAATTCTACCCAAGAAATTGATGGGAGTCTGCCCAGGAACCTGGTGGGAGCCATGTCCATATATGCCTTTGGTAACAGACACATCAGACCCAAATGTAAGCCCAACTGTAGACCTGGAAATGACTCTATGACCCAGCTCCAACTCTGCTCAATAGTGGCCCTGGGGGCCATCCCATTAGTATGGTTATCCGGGAAGAGAAGGTCTTTACCCCCCAAAACCAGTCTGGAAGGATTGGAAGTCTTTGCTCAGACACCAACGCAAAGCTGCATGGATTACATAGAATCAGACCAACACGAAATCACCAAAAGAAACAAATAAAGCCTCAATAACTGACCCTAAAGAAATGGAGATTCATGAACTACTTGACAAAGAATTCAAAATAATAATCTTAAAGCAGCTCAGTGAGCTACAAGAGAATTCTTCTTCCAACCTCAGGCAGCACAGCACAGACAGATATATTGTTTGCTTGGGGGAAGGAGAGAAAAGTAAGCATAGGACTTTGCTTTGGACCCAAACAGTCAAACACAGCACTGAGCAGACCCCCACAGCAACTGACTCCAAGCCAATACCTGAGACCTGAGCCTGTAGATCTGCCCCAGTGCTAGTTTGAAACTCATAATACTGTTGAAACAAAGCCATGTTCTGACCCACATAACTGCCAACTGGCTACAGTAGCCTTGGGCATCAAATAACCCACAGTAACAGGTAGACCTCAGCAACTGAAGGCTTCAGACATGATCCTGTGCTGCACTAGCCTCAGCAGCCATAAACTTCATGTGCACCCCAAAACTGCACCAGCCTCAGGAGTCATGAATTCTGGCCCAACATTGAATTGGTCAAGACAGCCCTGAGCTTTAGGAACCCACTAGCTCTGCAATGGCTGCAACAGTCACAAGCTTAGGAACCACACCAGAGAACTTTCTGAGAATCTCCACACTGACTTACTGTTGAAGGAAGTTGCCAGATGAAACAAGACTGTGAAGACTGGAATAAGTACCTACTTCTTCAATGTTCAGCCATCAGTGAATGACACAAGAACCAAGAACAATCAGGAAAACACGATGTCACCAAAGGGAAAAATTAAGGTGCCAGTGACTAACTCTAAAGAAATGGAAATGTACAAACAGCCTGACAACTTCCAGTCAAGATGGTGGAATATATGGTCCCCAGCATCAGTCTCTCCCACAGATCAACCAATTTATAACTATAAAAAAGCAATGATGCCAAGCTGGGGCCGCTAGAGCTCAGGGGAAGAGGAGGAGAGACCTATGGAGAGCATGAAGGTGGGAGAAGCCATGATGAGAGAAAGAAAACACCCCTCTGACTGTTTTGAATCCTGGCCATTTTCAGGCTGGAGCTGCTGAGTGCACAGAGCAGGAGCTGGCAAAAGCCACAGCTGTGCCTTTCAGATGAAGTTGCTTGGAGGTGGCAGGAGAGAAGAGGGCGTTGGTGGCCTCCAGGACAGCAATATCAGTAATAGGGTTCCCGTGGACCCACACAGGACTGAGGAACCACAACAACTGAAAAAAAGGAGCCATTCAGAGGCTGGTGAGTCATTGTAAGGGACTAGAACATGGCCCATCCCATGGGAAGTGTTTGGAGCATGGGCAGTGGGGGAGATGGGCCCACTGAGAGAACACTGGGGCACAGCAAGGACAGCTGATCTTTCCCCAGTCAGTGTAGGACAACTCAGAGGAGACTGGTCAGGAATATAGAATTGCATGAGGTGCAGTTTGATGAAAAAAACTCAGGCCCAGACCAGTGTTTCTATCCAACCCAGGTACACCAGATTTCACTAGACCTGGAAGTACGTATAAAGTCAACCATTAAAACCTGAGCTGCAGCAAAGCAGCAATTTAGCTCAATCACAGAGCTCAAGTACTGGTCCTCACAGGAAGATTCCCCATTTTAGAAGTAAGCAAAGGACAACAAATTAGTTCCAGTACAGTTTGAGTGGTGGGAACAGCAAATAATCCACCACAGAACTGAAAGAAAAAATAAAGTACCTACAACCAGAGGAAAAGTTTGACATTAACTAGTAAAGGTCTCATTTCACCAAAGAACATCTACAACACCTATAAAGACTGGAAGTCCCTTGGACTACCAAGCAAGAAAGGGGGGAGGGCCAGGGGCCTCTGTCACAGCACCCCGATACCCACAACAAGCCCAGCGACAACCACCGAGCTGCAGCAACAAGGGCCCTGGGTTCCTGAGTTGGAGAGGTAGGAGCCAAGGGCTTTTGCCAGATCCCCTTGACATCTGCACACAGCCCAGCAATGACCAAGCTACCACCAGAAGCCCCCTGGTTTTCCCTGTGAGAATGTGGGGGGTGCCACAGGCCTCAATCTCGCCCATCCTCCTTTGTCCTTCTTACATCCCATTTCCTTCCCCTTTCCCCTCTCCCCCTCCCTCCCAACTGCTCAGCAACAACATTCTAGAATGTAAAAAATAATATTAATAAAATTACATTTTCTTAAAAAAAAAAGACATAGTGTGGTTGAATGGATGAAAGAGCAACACCCTTCTATATGCTAGCTGTAACAGACTTACTTCACCTATATGGACTCATTTAGACTGAAAGTGAAAAAATGAAAAAACATATTCCATTTAAATGGAAACCAAAAGAGAGCAGGTGTAGCTATACTTATATCATATAAAATAGAATTTAAGTCAAAAACTGAAAAAAAAGAGACAAAGATTATTATATAAACCTAAAGGGGTCAATTCAGCAAGAAGATATAACAATTACAAACATATAGGACCCAACATCAGAGTACCAAAACATACAAAGCAAATATTAATAGATCCGAAGAGAGTAATAGACTGCAATACAATAATAGTAGGGGATCTCAGTACCTCAATTTCAGCGATGAACAGATCATCCAGACAGAAAACCAAAAAAAGAAACATCAGATTTTAAACTATACTCTAGACTAAATGGACCTGATATGCATATGCATACAGAAACTGCTGCAAAATATACATTCTTCTCAACTACACGTGGAACGTTCTCCAGGATAGATGATTTGTTAGGCCACAAAATAAGACTTGACAAATTTAAGAAGACTGATATCATATCAAGCATCTTTTCAAAGACACAGTGGTATAAAACTGTAAATCAATAACAACCAACCAAGACTGAACCAAAAAGAAATAGAAAACCTGAACAGACCAATAATGAGCAATGAGATTAAATCAGTAATAAGCAGTCTCCCAACAAAGGAAAGCCCAGGATGGCTCACTGCTGAATTCTACCAAACTTTTACTGAAGAATTAATACCAATTTTTCTCAAACCATTCCAAAATATTAATTCAGAGGCCATTCTCCCAAACTCATTCTATGAGGCCAGCATCAACCTGATACCAAAATCAGACAAACATACACACAAAAAGAAAACTACAGGCCAATATCCTTGATGAACATAGATGTAAAAATTCTCAATAAAAATTCTCAGATTTCAAAAGCACATTAAAAAAATTATAGACCATGATCAATTGGGATTCATCCCAGGAATATAAGGATGGTTCAACATACATAAATCAATAAACGTTGTACACCACATCAAGAAAATGGAAAACAAAAACCATGTGATCATCTCAATAGATGCAGAAAAAGCATTTGATAAAATTCAACATCCTTCATGATAAAAACTCTCAAGAAATTAGGTATAGAAGGAAAGTATCTCAACACAATAAAAACCGTATATGACAAGCCCACAGCTAACATTTTCCTGAATGGGGAAAAGTTAAAAGCTTATTCTTTCAGAAACAAGACAAGGATGCCCATTCTTGCCACTCTTATTTAACATAGTCCTAGAAGTTCTAGCCAGAGCAATTAGAAAAGAGAAAGAAATAAAGGGCATTCAAATTGGAAAAGAGGAAATCAAATTGTCTGTTCATAGATGACATGATCTTATACATAGAAAAACCTACAGACTCCACCAAAAAACTTTTACAGTGGATAAACAAATTCAGTAAAGTTTCAGGATACAAAATCAGTATACAAAAATTAGTAACATTTGTATTCATCAAAAATAAAAGCATAAAAAGAAATGAAGAAAGCAATGCCTTTTACAATAGCTTCCAAAAAATAAAATACCTACAAATATGAATAACTTTAACCAAGGAGTTGAAAGACCTCTACGATGAAATCTACAAAACACGGATGAAAGAAATCAAAGAGCACACAAAAAAATGGAAAGGCATTTCATGTTTATGGATTGGAAGAGTTAATATTGTCAAAATGACCATACTACCCAAAGCAATCTACAGATTCAATGCAATTCCTATCAAAATACCAATGACATTCTTCACAAAAATAGAAAAAGCAATCCTAACATTCATGTGGAACAATGAAAGATCCTGAATAGCCAAAGCAATCCTGAGCAAAAAGAACAAAGTGGGAGCCATTACACTACCTGATTTCAAAATATGCCATAAGGCCATAGTTAACAAACAACATGGTACTGGCATAAAAACAGACACATGGACCAATGGAACAGAATAGAGAACATAGAAATAAACCTACATATTTATAGCCAAGTGATGTTTGACAAAGGCACCAAGAACATGCATTGGAAAAAGGACAGCTGTTTCAATAAATTGTTCCAGGAAAACTGAATATCTATTTGTAGAAGAAAGAAACTAGACCCCTATCTCTCACCATACACCAAAATCAACTCAAAATGAATTAAAGACTTAAATGTAAGACCCAAAACTATAAGGCTTCTAGGAGAAAATTTAGTGGATACACTTTAAGACATTGGTCTGGGCAAAAATTTTATGGAGAAGACCTCAAAAGCACAGGCAAGAAAATTAACACTAAACAAATGGGATTGTATCAAACTAAAAAGCTTTTACACAGCAAAGGAAACAATCAACAGAGCGAAGAGGTAACCTGTAGAATGGGAGAAATCTTTGCAAACTACATATCTGACAAGGGATTAATATCCAGAATATATAAGGAATTCAAACAACTCAATAGTAAAAACATAAATAATGCAATTAAAAATAGGCAACTGAATTGAATAGACATTTCTCAAAAGAAGACATACAAATGACCAATGGGTATATTTTAAAAATGCTTAACATCACTGACCATCAGAGAAATGCAAATCAAAACCACATTGAGATATTATCTTACCACAGTTAGAATGGCTATCATCAAAAAGACAAAATAACAAATGTTGGTGGGATTGCAAATTAGTTCAGTCATTATGGAAAACAGTTTAGAACTACAATAGAATGACCATATGATCCAGCAATCCCACTATTGGATATATACCCAATGGAATGGAAATCAGCCTGCCAAAGGGATACCTGCACTCCTATGTTCATTGCAGCTGTATTCACAATAGCCGAGATTTGGAACCAACCAAAATGTCCATTGATAAAGAAAATGTGGAATATTACTCAGCTGTAAAGAAAGAATGCAGTTCTGCCATTCACAGCAATGTGGATGAGCTTGGAGAAAATTGTGTTAAGTG
>NW_007747173.1:0-388 GCF_000696425.1 Galeopterus variegatus | reverse complement strand
AGAGGGATAGTGGCAGGTTGGTTAATGGACACAAAATTACAGCTAGACAGGAAAATAAGTTTTATTCATGTACAGTAGTGCTATGCATCTATAATTAACAATAATTTATTGTATGCTAGCAAATGGCTAAAAGGGAGATTAAATGTTTTCATCACAAAGAAATGATAAATTTTATGATGATAAATTTGTTAACTACCCTGACTTGATCACAGCACATTGTATATATGTATCAAAATATGACATTGTAGCCCATAAATATTTACAAACAGTATTTTTCAATTAAATTAAAAAAAAAACAGGGGCCGGCCCAGTGGCGCACTGGAGAGTGCGCCGGTTGGGAGCGCGGCAGCGCTCCCGCCGAGGGTTCAGATCCCGTGTGGAGACTGGT
>NW_007747172.1:16352-16902 GCF_000696425.1 Galeopterus variegatus | reverse complement strand
GCTGTGTGGGGCTTCAAACCCAGGTCTGTGTCACTAGGAAGCTGATGACTTGTTGCTTCTACCTGAAATGGCAAAGTCTGGGTCTTTTCTCCCCACTGTCACCTAATGAAGGTCTATGCTATTTGAGCACTTAATGCATGAGAATCTCCTGCTTGGTGCTTTCTCTCTACCCCATTCTATTTCTTAATAAATGCAAGAACAGTTCTTTTACATAGCAAAGGACGCATCTGTGTAGCATATAACTTTAAAAATAACATCACCAGATGTACACATCCAAGTGAGTGCTGTTCCTTCAAAACACTGGGTTGCCTTGGTGATTACAGACTTATTCCAACGATGTTGTTGTCAGTCACCACCTTTCTGGTGCTTCTCTTTTGGAAGGAGCTTCAGAGACAGTTTACAACCCATTCAAAGAAATTAGGCTCATCATTTCAGTGACATTTACCGTTTTAAACCACAAATGATATTACCCAGCTTTTCCAGCCACTCTCGTCAGATTTGACTACAGATGACTTGAGGCTGTTTTAAAAAATTAAGCCCAGTCTCAATG
>NW_007747172.1:2640-12639 GCF_000696425.1 Galeopterus variegatus | reverse complement strand
TTGTATCCTGCTACTGTGCTGAACTCATTTATCACCTCCAAGAGTTTTTTTGTAGATATTTCACATATACATCATAAATCAATAAAACTCCTGAAGGTAGTATCTATAGAATGCATTTTGAAGGGTATGCAGTAAGTGTTATTTTAAGTGCTATATTGAGTGCTATTATTAAAGCACTATATTAAGTGCTATTGTTAAAATCACACATATCACTTTATAGTATCACCTTGAATTACAAACAGGAAAGATCAGGCAAGATCAAAACAAGGCAGGCACATTTCCTATAAGTAGTCATCATTAACTGTAGTAATAAAATGTGCTTATGCAGGAAAACTTTTGTAGGGTTGTTAACATAAAAATGAAATCTGCAAATCTGAAGATTTTCTATCTAAATACATTTCATTTCATTTTACATCCTAGAATCCCATATTGAAGTGGAGATGCCTGATATGGTATTGCAACATCAATAGCCTGAAATATGTGTGGCGTCTTAGGAAAGTATTCATCCCACCCATGCCCCTGCACTTGTAATGACCGGAACATGATCCTCAGGCAACGCAGTGCATCTTTGGGCAGGTTTGGTTGTTGAAAATTCTTTCTGACACTAAACTGAAATCTCTCTTTTACATTCTCTCTCACAGAAACCCCGTGGGGTCCTATGGAACAAGTCTTATTTCTTTAGAATATGACTTTGAAATAAGGCTCCAGAGTATTTTCTTTTCAGAAGAAACAGCCTTAGTTTCTTTAAATCATTTCTCATTGGATGTGGTTTTGTAACCATTCACCGTATTTATCTCACTGCTCTCAGCACCTCAATTTCTGTAATTTCTTTTCAGATGTAATACCCAGAGGTGAGCACAGTCCCCCAGATCAAAACAAGGCAGGCACATTTCCTATAAGTAGTCGTCATTAACTGTAGTAATAAAATGTGCTTCTGCAGGAAAAATTTCGTATGGTTGTTAACACCAAAATGAAATCTGCAAATCTGAAGATTTTCTATCTAAATACATTTCATTTCATTTTACATCCTAGAATCCCATATTGAAGTGGAGATGCCTGATATGGTATTGCAACATCAATAGCCTGAAATATGTGTGGCGTCTTAGGAAAGTATTCATCCCACCCATGCCCCTGCACTTGTAATGACCGGAACATGATCCTCAGGCAACGCAGTGCATCTTTGGGCAGGTTTGGTTGTTGAAAATTCTTTCTGACACTAAACTGAAATCTCTCTCTTTTACATTCTCTCTCACAGAAACCCCGTGGGGTCCTATGGAACAAGTCTTATTTCTTTAGAATATGACTTTGAAATAAGGCTCCAGAGTATTTTCTTTTCAGAAGAAACAGCCTTAGTTTCTTTAAATCATTTCTCATTGGATGTGGTTTTGTAACCATTCACCGTATTTATCTCACTGCTCTCAGCACCTCAATTTCTGTAATTTCTTTTCAGATGTAATACCCAGAGGTGAGCACAGTCCCCCAGATTACAAAGATGGGCCTTCCTCCTCATCAGTGAATTACACTTTTATGAATGTAGCATAGGAGCACATTCATTTTTATTTTATTTAGTTTTAATTTTGATAGCACACTGCATGCTTACAAAAGTGCCAAAAGAAAATAACTACAAGCCCAGAATCCTATACCTAGTGGCAAAAAGTGACAATTTCCTTCAGGAATGAAGGTGAGAAATAAGACATTTTCAGAGGAAAGAAAACAGAGAATTTGTCACAAGCAGATCTACCTGAAATGAATGGCGAAGGAAGTTCTCTAAACAAAAAGGAAATGGTAAAAGAAGAAACTGTGAGACATCAAGAAGGAAAAACAACATGGTAAGCAAAAACATGTGTATATACAGTAGACTTTTCTTCTCCTCTTGAGTTTTCTAAATTATTTGATGGCCAAAACATAAATTATAACATTAATCTTGTTCTAAATGTATGTAGAAGAAATATTTAAGACAATTGTATTATAAATGGGGTAAAGTAAAGAGATCTAAATGGAGGAAAGGTTTCTATACTTCACCTGGACTGGTAAAATGACACCAGTATACTGTGATAAGTTATGTATATATAATGTCCCACCTAGAGCAACCACTAAAAAAGCTATACAAACAGATACACTCAGAAACATTATAGATAAATCAAAATGGAATGATAAAAAAGTGTTCAGGAGCCAATATGAAGACAGGAAAAGAAAACAGAAATGAAAAATGGAGAGAACAAAGAGAAAGTGAAAAATAAAATAGCAGATTTAAGCCCTTATATCAATAGTTATATTAAATACAAATGGTCTAAGTACATCAAGAAAGACAGAGATTGATGGAGTAGATTAAAAATATAACCAACTATATGACGTCTATAAGAAACTCATTTTAAATATAATGATACAGGCAAGTTGAAAGTAAAAAGATAGAAAAAGATGCAAACATTAACCAAAGGAAAGCAGAGTAGTTATATTTATATCAGGACAACATAGGCTGCAGAGCATATAAAATTACTTGGAATAGAGAAAGATGACATATAATGACAAAAGCATCATTTCACCAAGAAGTTATAGCAATCCTAAATGTATGTGCACCAAATAACAGAGCTGCAAAATATATGATGCAAAAATTAATAGAACTGAAGGGAGAAACAGATATATCCACAATTCTAGTTGAAGACATCAACACCTTTCTCTCAATAATTGGTAGAACAACTAGACAGAAAATCAGCAGAGTTACAGAAAAACTCAACAAGACCATCAACCAATAGAATCTAATCATCATTTGTAGAACATTCCACCCAACAACACTTTCTTCTCAAGGCCCAATGGAATATATACTAAGATAAACCATATCCAGAGCCATGAAACAAACCTCAACAAGTCTGAAAGAACTAAAACTATACAAAGTGTGCTCTCTGACAACAATGGAATCAAACTGAAATCAATAACAGAAAGATAATAGAACATACTTCTAAATAACAGATAGGTCAAAGAAGGGGTCTGAAGAGAAATTTGAAAAATACATTGAACTGAATGGAAATTTAAAATAACATATCAAAATTTATGGGACATATCTAAAGCTGAGAAGAAAATTTAGAATACTAAATGCATATATTGAAAAAAGAGGAAAAGTCCCAATGAATAATATAAGCATCCACCTCAAGAACCTAGAAAATGAAAAGCAAAATAAACCCACAGTGAGCAGAAAGAAAGAAATAATAAAAAGAAATAATAAATAAATCAATGAAATTGGAAACAGAAAAATAACAGAGAAAATTCATGAAACAGGGAGCCGATTCTTTGGAAAAAGAAGATAAACATGCAAAAATAAATTATATTTCTATATATGCATTGAACAATTGCTATGTGCAATTGGAAACTGAAATTGAAATGACAGTGTAAGCTTGAGTCCAACATGTAAGGACCTTAGAAGCTGTCATTTCTGTCTTCGAAATAAGAAAATAGTTGAACACTCTTTTTTGTGGCACCTCAGAGGTGATGAGCTGCTTCAAGATGAAGGTGAGCATCCCCTTCCCAACCACTGGCTGCCAGAAACTCATGGAAGTGGACGATGAACGCAAACTTTGTACTTTTTATGAGAAGCGCATGGCTGCAGGAGCTGCTGCTGACACTCTGGGTGAAGACTGGGAAGGTTACGTGGTCTGACTCAGTGGTGGAAACAGCAAACAAGCTTTCCCCATGAAGCAGAGTATCTTGGCCCATGGCCATGTCCATGGCTACTGAGTAAGGGCCATTCCTGTTTCAGGCCAAGGAGAGCTGGAGAAAGAAAGCGCAAATCTGATCGGGGTTGCACCATAGATGCCAGTTGGAGCGTTCTCAGTTTGGTGATTGTAAAAAAAGGAGAGAAGGATATTCCTGGACTGACTGATATCATGCTGCCTTGTTGTCTGGGGCCCAAAAGAGCTCGCAGAATTCTCAAACTTCTCAGTCTCTCTAAAGAAGATGATGTCCACTGATATGATGTGAGAAAGTCCTTAAATAAAGAAGGTGAGAAACCTGGGACCAAAGCACTCAAGATTCAGTGTCTTGTTACTCCACACGTCCCACAATACAGAGGCTGGCATGTTACTCTGAAGAAACAGCGCACTGAGAAAAACAAGAAAGAGGCTGCAGAATGTGCTCAACTTTTGACCAAGAGAATAAAAGAGGTCAAAGAAAAATGCCAGGAACAGATTGCCCAGACACGTAGTCTGTCCTCTCTGAGAGCTTCTACTTCAGAGTCCAGTCAAAAATAAGATTTTTAAAGAGTGTCAAACAAATAAAATCAAACCTTAAAAAAGAAAAGAAAAAGAAAAAGAAAAAACAGAGAAAGTCCCTGAACAAACTGGAAATCAACACCTCTTCTTAGATCCATCAGAGAATTGAGGTCATGGGGCAAATCACTTTCCCCCATACTGGAGAGACCAACAGGCAGACACAGAGAATCACAGGTTACTGGCAGCGGACGCCCAGGTGGAGAAGGCTGTAGCTGAAGCCACTAGTGGTAGAAATACTTTACAATTGACAAATTTTGGAGGCTCAGTGTGGACTAGGTTGAGAGTTAAAAAATCCAGGGAGCCCTGTGCCAGGAGCCCCACCAGGTACTCAGGGTGAGGATCAAGAAAACCCCTCTTGTGCTTCCAGCAGGGGAAGAGGGCATGTGGCCCTTCTGAAATCCTCCCAGAGCTCTCTGTTCTCTTTAACAAGGCCTGGCTACAGAGAAATCACTTTACCAGAGACTAATAGACTGGGGTTTTACCAAAGCTGAACCAACCTAGGGGGTTGGATACACCCAACTCCAGGCTGCTGGGGGGGGAGGGGAAGGAGAAGAGAAATATCCAGCTCAGGCTCACTAAAACACTGAGACCTAATCAGAGGACAGTGGAGCACGTACTCACGTCCCCCGTCTCGCCACCGCATCAGCAGGGCTCCTGTATAACAACGGGCAGTTACAGCAAAAAGAACTGGTCAGTCTCTTTAATTTTAGCCATTCTACTAGGTATGGAGTAGTAATTTGTAGTAGGTTTAATTTACATTTCCTACATAAATGATGTGGTTGAGGACATAGGGGTCGAAAGGTTTTATCCCTTTTTCTCACCCATCATAAAGGTCAGGACTGACTCCAGCAGGTGTCTTGGAACATGAGGTGACCCTACATTCAGAGGGTAGCTCTAGAAAGGAAGAGCATAAAGA
Organism: Galeopterus variegatus; assembly: GCF_000696425.1. NCBI lineage: Eukaryota > Metazoa > Chordata > Mammalia > Dermoptera > Cynocephalidae > Galeopterus > Galeopterus variegatus. The sequence goes on along the minus strand of NW_007747172.1, from coordinate 7,461 downwards.
GGGCAGGCACCCAGGCCCCTGGCACCAAAGAACCAAATCCCAGCACTGAACTATCCAACTCTGCGCAGCTTTTCTTGAGAGCTGCATCTCTATGTTTAGGCCACTGTAAATTGGTTTTCTATTGTAAACAACCAAACCCAGGCCCCTGGCACCAAAGAACCAAATCCCAGCACTGAACTATCCAACTCTGCGCAGCTTTACTTGAGAGCTGCATCTCTATGTTTAGGCCACTGTAAATTGGTTTTCTATTGTAAACAACCAAACCTAATATATCTAGTATGGCTTGCCTTCTACCAACTAACGTAAGTGCCCTAATGATTCTTAGTCTGATTTTACTCTGATTGCCACATTTTTAGTGTAGCATATGTTTAGGACATTACAAATTTTCATCTGAATGGGAAACTTAGAGAAGTGGTGTATGACCCTGCATTGCATCTGGTGACATCCGGAAGGGCCTGCAGCTATTGTTTGTTACAGGAAAGCAGCACTTTTGTACTTGCTGATCACAAACACATGCAAATCTAGGACACTGTGCAAATCATTCCTCGCCTTTTCTACATCTTCAGTCTTTAGAAGGTCACAGATACCGCAGCCTGAAAAACCTTTCTTCCTGGAGTGCTTCTATTTCTCTTTCCCACCTCCCTGTCCTCCCGCGTGACCCGACTCCATCCTGATGCTGATCCTTGTGGTCTGGTGAGGAGACTCATTCGCCCCAAGGTTCCTATTCCTGGGAGGGTGATGGTGGACAAATGAGGCTCCATCTACTGCAAAATACCTGCCATCATGTGACTGAATGATAGTTTCACAACACAGAGAAACGAGCAGGGGCGAATTTTATGGGCCAGACTGGGGAGTGAGACTCAGCCCTTTTCAGGTCTGCTGGCCACACCAAACCGCAACAGTGGCTGGAAACCCAGTCTAGCTGTGGCGCAGGGAGAAGAGAAAGCAGATTTTGCTGTGCAGCAGGCAGTCTGCCGTGGATCTCCTGATCCCATCTGCTATGTATTTGAGATTTGTCTTTTTACTTTTCATGCTATAAATTTTCCTTATTTTGTTAATGGATTAGTCCTATGTCATTTTCTTGTTTTATTTATTTTTATTTTTATTTTTTTGGGGGACCGGTAAGGGGATTGCAACCCTTGGCTTGGCGTCGTCCACACCGCGCTCAGCCAGTGAGTGCACTGGCCATCCCTATATAGGATCCGAACCCACGGCCGCGGCACTCCCAGCGCCGCACTCTCTGGAGTGAGCCATGAGCCGGCCCCCATTTTCTTGTTTTATGATTGCAATAACTTCTCCATGTTCTATGAAAACACTGATTTAGTAATGTTACATTCTAGTTTCTAAAAGTTTTCTTAATGTTTTAAAAAATTATTTCTATTTCCAGTGGGGTGATTTATTCTGTATGTTCACTTTAGTGCTAGTCTCTTGTGCTGTTGGTCTACCTTAAATCATTCTTGCTGACACTTGCTTACTGTGTTTTCAGTTGCTATTGCAAGTATTTACACAGACAATTGATTAATATTTAAAACACCTCTCTAAGGTATGACCTATTATTAGCATCATCATGCATATAAGGAAACTGAGGCCCAAGATCACACAGCTAGTGAGTAAAGGATCTGGATCTAAATGCAGATAGTCTGACCCTACAGTCTTATGGTACACTACCTTTCAAATGTGTGGTGTGCTTTGGATATGCATTGACAGTTAAAAATTAAGCACGAAATTGATTAATTTAGGCAGCTGTAGTTTTTCTCTGCTTTTGTATAGAGACTTGTGTGAAGAGAACAAGTCACAATGACAATTTCCAACATGCTCCACTCTCCTCAAACCTCTGGTGTTCCTCCTTTCCTTCTCAGTGCAGGTTTCTCAGATTTCACGGAGAAACAGAAGCCACCAGATGGGAACCAGCACATGTTCTATCACCATTGCTGTAGGACATTTCTAACAATCATAAAATTAAGAAACGCTAAATTCTTTTAAAGCTGTCAATTTGTGCCTTCATCTTATGGTAAATATTAAATATTTTAAAATAACTTTAGTGAACCTACTCATAATTGTTGTCTGAATAATCCATTCTCTGAATTCCACCAGAAAAGTACTTTCTGACCAAAGTTACATACAATATATTTCTATAGTCTTAAGCTGGCAAGATGAATTGAGATGTGTTCTTATTACGAATAACATATTTGCTTTATTCCTAAACTAACATGATGATTTTTGATCTGTAAAAGACTGTGAAAATCAATGCTAAGTAGTATTGATTAGTAGTAGTAGTAAGTACTTGGCTGTGCTTGGTGAGAATTTTGAAGACGTGTTTGTTCTTTTATTTGTGTTCTAGAAGATACTCAACCCATTTTTAAGGATAATTCCAGCCCTCTTTGCCCTTCATTGGAAATAACGAAAATAGTAATTGATTGTGTAATCATTAGAATAAGCCCAATCTGGACAGGAATCTGTTCAATACTGTATCCTCATTTTCTGGCCCACAAGAGACACTCCAGAAATATTTTTGATTGGCTGCAGAGGTTTAGCTGCCCCCTCCATGTACAGGCGGGGCCAGGTGCCAGCCTGGGCGAGCTCTAAGTTCTGAGTGTGGCGGCTGAGGATGGGCTTTGATCTTCAGTGCACAGGGCCCTGCCTTTAATCAGCAGCTCAGAACACTGCGCCGACCTGCCCAGACTGTGCCTTTGAACTGTTTTCTGCTGGAACCGTTTGCTTCTTTGATTGAAAAGCTCTTGACAGAAATATTGAAGAAGGAGTGTTTAAAGGACCTGTGTCAATGCATCCCCGACTGTGACCTTTCCAAAGACTGAGAGTTCCAAGTCTGGCCCTAGAAAAGCACACTTAGATGCACACACAGAAAATGGTGTGTATAATTTCAGAGGCCTGTGTACTCCGTGAAGTGCATATGAGACCCTAGAAGTTCCAGATGACAAATAGGCTTCAATTTTTGCCACCTCTTGTCAATGGGTAGTGAAGGCCACCAGCACTGTTTTGAAGTGGATCTGAGCCCAGACTGGTCTAAGCAGAAGAAAGTTCTATGGCCCTATTAGCACACCCTATGTGTGGCTGAGGAAAGTGCTCGGCCAGGCAGTGGGCTGTGTTTTTGACATTCTATCTCTGGAAATTAAGGTAGATGATCAGCAAGATGTGGAAATTGACCCACACTTTCTAACTTAACCAGCATATTGCTTCCATGGAGTTGGGCTTGCTTGTTATGTCCTCAGCTTGTGTTAAGGAAAAGTTTTTTAAAGTTTCCTATGACACCTGTCTTTATGTTTGTTGTCAGAATATCACAAAAAATACTGGGCCAGGACAAGTCAGAGAAGATGTCCTCATCCAACCTAGGTGTCAGAGAAATCTTCTCTTCACTGAAGAATGTTATGCTTTCAGGACAAAATATAAATGATGTACTGTACTTTGTTGTCAGAATATCACAAAAAATACTGGGCCAGGACAAGTCAGAGAAGATGTCCTCATCAAACCTAGGTGTCAGAGAAATCTTTTCTTCACTGAAGAATGTTATGCTTTCAGGACAAAATATAAATGATGTACTGTACAGTTTTCCTTCATACTTTGGCTTTTAGGAATATCGGCTTAATGCCAGTAATTCTGGTGTACAATGACACTAAATTCATCATACAGTGACACTAATTTTTATTTATATCTCTACCTGTCTATCACTGTGTTGATCTAACGATCCTTAAAAGCTCTTCTAAATCCTTTGTGCAACAAAGCAGGATATATAAATACAAACAAATGATATCGTATATATGTCAATATCTTAAATCTCACATGAAAAACAAAAGCTCTTCTCCTTTGGCTTCAGAAAATTCATGAAGTACGACTGAAGAGTAATAAACCCATGCTCCTAACAGATCAGGTACCTAAGTAGAGAACAGCTGGAGGTTTCCTCTTTCACATTTCCTCTCTCCATTAGGACTGAATAGCTTTTTTCCCTACAGACAGATATTTAGCCCTTGATTTTATACAAGCTTAAATATAGGAAAAAAGAAGACAAAGTTTTTAAAATATAAAACCAATATAAATTTACAGTGGTTTTCAGAGTTTGTTCTTTTTACTAGAAACAAATCATTAGTTCAGATAATTTTTTTGGTTTGTTTATTAATATTAATCTTTTACTTTCTATGATGTTGTTGCAGAGCAGTTGGTGGGGAGGGGAAGGGGAAGGGGGAAGGAAACAGGGAGAAGGAGGAAGGACGAGGGGCAGGGTTGAGACCTGTGCCGCCCCCCTCATTCCTGCAGGGGAGACCAGGGGCTTCCAGTGGTGTCTTGGTCATTGGTGGGCTGGGTGCAGATGTCAGGGGGGTGTGGCCGAAGCCCTTGTCCTCCCAGCCCCCAGCTCAGGAGCCCGGGGCTCTTCCTGTAGTGGCTCAGTGGCCATGACTGGGCTGGCGATGGGTGTCGGAGGGGCCTGGCCAAGGCCCACACACCGCCCCATCAAATAACTTCTCCAAAACAAGTTTTGCAGCCCACTAAGACAGCTGCCAGTGTCTGGCTTGCCATCACCTTTGATCTTTGCCCCCTACCCACCCAACACAACTCACTGATATTTTAAGTGTGAAATTACTCCTAAATCAAAGATATGTGGGAGGAAGGTGGCAGGAGGAGCCAGATACACAGAAAATACTGCATTTATACTACAGCCACAGTAGATGGTTTGTGGCAGCCACCATGAAGGAAGCTCCACCATCACACAAATCTTTGCAGTAATTTTCTTCTGAGTTTCTTATGCGCATGAGGCTCTATTGCTCAAATTCATTCTAAAGCACACTGGTTTAAAACCTATAAAAATGT